>NW_017731930.1:27629-32817 GCF_001890085.2 Hipposideros armiger | reverse complement strand
TTGTACAAAAAAAGAGTTTTTCTGGTATCTTGGGGATTCTCTGTTGCTTTCTTATATGCCAAGCCAGTGATAAAAGTTAATGGAAAACTAAACAAAGGGAGAGAGAGAGGGTAGAAAAGAAAGAAAGAAAGAGAAAAAATATATATATATATATATATATATATATATATATATATATATATCCACATATATCCACTCATCTAATTGTCACAATAGCTCTATGATGGAGACCCTTTGGTTATCTTTGTTTTACAGATGAGCATACTGAGGCACAGAGAGATTAAATAACTTGACCAAGGTCACAGAATTAAGTGGCAGACTTGGGCTTCAAATCCAGAAAACATAACTCCAGAGCCAGGCTCTTGACAACTGCATTTTACTAGTTCTTAGTTTGAATCATCCTACCAGGTAAGACCCAAACCAGTTGAGGTGCTAACTGAGGGCAAAGGGAACATGAAATGAGTAGTGAAAAAGAAAGTTATAAATATCAACTACAGTTTTATGACCAGAAACAGAAATGAGACCTATAGTAGCAACCCAGATTTTTTTTTTTTCCTTTCCATGTTATATATTGTAGCAGACACCTTTGGTGCTGTCTCTGATTTCAGCTGCAGATATTGTGAACAGTTCCCCTGGTGGACAATTCCTTTGCTTGCTGACAGTGTCTCACTTGAAGCGTTTCTCTGTTTTTCCCTTCAGAGCTTTCTCTGAGTTTGCTCAGCCCATACACAGGGCAGCCCAGAAAGAGAGAGGCGTTAATGCCCAGGGGCCACTCTCTGCCCTGAGGGATTGGAGTTGTGACATAAATGTCCTTCAGAGGGACAACTCAGAGTGGCATTTGATCTGTTCCTTAGAGATTCCCAGTGGAATCAGCTCCAGTTGCCCCCAGTTAACCAGCTCAATAATGGATACTTTGTCTTTCCTCCTTTCCTGTCTCCCTCACACACTCTTTAATTCCTCCTTTGTGGGATCACCTCCCCAATAAGTATGTGTACTCAAGTCTTTGTCTTGGGTGTAATAGTTACATGCTCATTTTTCTTCTCCCTTTCTTCATATCTGTGCAGGGAGTGTTGGAGTGGTTAACTTCATAAGTTAGCCCACTGGTAATACAATATGATGGCAGGATTGGGACTGAACAAGACAAGGAATGAACATCACCCAGAGATGGGTGCAGTGATTCTTGAGAATTTGGATAGACCCTCTTTGTGAGAGAGTTTGCATGTCTTCTTTTTAGGAAGGATAACTGCATCATGTTAAGCAGAGGCAGGTGGGTTTTGTTCTTCCCAATGTTTGGAAATTTAAGTATGACTATTGAGTAGCAAAAGGACTGAATTATGGGGAACATAATTCATAATTCAAATTCCCAGTGCCTTCCACTTTGCCTTCTTTTTTTTTTTAAGATTTATTTATTTATTTATTATTTATTTATTTATTTATTTTTGGGGAATTGGGGGAAGGGGAACAGACAAGTTGCTATCTTTTTGTTCTTCAGTCTAGTTGTGGAGGACATTGCTTCACTGGCCCAAGTTGGCACCATCATTGTGCTCTTCCTGGGTGAGGCAGATTAGTCGCCAGCTTCTGGATGACCGCTCACAGCGGCTGCTGGCCGCTCACGCTGGCTGCTGGCTACACACGGTAGCCCATTGCAACCCACTGCAGCAGGGGGTGCAGCCTATGCCGGCGAGGCGACTCACTGCAGCCCAGCCCCAGGTCGAGCTGTTGTCCAGCATCTTAGCTGTAGAAGGCAGTGTCACTGGTCCTCATATGTGGGATCCGAACCAGGGCCCTCTGGCATCCAAAGCCAGTTCTTAAACAACATGCCACTTGGCTGGCCCTCACTTTGCCTTCTTATACTTCAGAATCTGGAAAGTTTAAGATTCCCTTGTATTTGTGATGATTGTTGTGATATAGTTTCCATAAATTAGATGTATTTGTTACAATTTAGAGGTGAGAGTGAGGCAAAGGCTCTCTGTCTGCCATTTCTAGTATTTTCCACTACCAAGTACAGTCTTGGGGGTGTTGTTTTTTCTTTACTGTCCAATTTCTAGCTTTGCTGGTAGCAGGAGACACAGCATTGGGCATCTGACAGGCACGGAGTGAGCCCACAGTCTCTGTGTGGCAGCAGAGACTTCCTGATCCATTACGGTTTCCATGGTGTGTCCTAGAGGCAGCCTCTGATTCTCCACCTTCCTGACTGTGGCAGAGGCTGTGACTTCTCTGGAGCGCTAGTTCTATGGTGCTATTCTTTCTAGAAGTCATCCCTGGAGACCAGACTAGAGTTCACTTCTCCAGGCATTCCAATTGCTCTTTTTAAGCACCTAATTCTCTGATTTATATCTTTTTATGTTTAAAATAGTTCCTAGTTACTGCTTTTTTTGCAACTGGACCCAGACTGAAAAAATTACAGTGAGATCTGCCTCTGTGATATCATCTCAGGGTTGGGTGTTATGGTGTTTTTTTATTTATTTACTTAATTAATTTTTTTTACTGTAGTGGACCTCTGGATCAGCAGAGCTGAGGGTCTGAACCTGAACTACTCTTGTTTTATCAGGTTGATGTCACTTTTTGAGACCTGGCCTGAGAAGGTAGCTGTCTCCCTTTATGATTTGTGATCTCTGCTAAAACAAAAGCTCTTATTAAGAATTTCAAGATGACAACAGCACAATTCACATACTCATGAATCTGACCCTAGGTATATCTAAACAATCAATGACCGTATGAAACAATAATACATTTTATCTACTTTGTGAAAAAGAAAAAGCAAGCTATAATTAAATTGCTAGACAATTGCATGTAAGTTGGAGGAATACTCGAGTTAAAGTATTCTAAGGCTCTGGTATTGTTTGGGAAGGGGATAAACCCTGATTAATTTTAAACTTTGTTAAGTTTTCATGTTAGAATAGTTAGGACAACCATAAAAGAAAAGACTACAACTTCCAAATAAGTAGAGGAGAAAGAACATAGCTAATCCAAAGAAGGCAAGAAAGAGAAAACAAGTACCATTAAGTAAGACAAGTTGAAAACATAATTTGGTATAAATAAATTCAAATATTCCAGTAACCACTCTATAGGTAAACAGGCTAAATTCCAATGAAAAGACAAAAATTGTCAGATTGAAAAACAAAACAAAATCCAGCTATATGCTATTTCAAGAGATGTAGAAAAACCATTATTATACAGGTGTATTGAAAGGCAAAGAATGGAGGGGAAAAAAACGGAGAACAATACTAACTACATAAAAGAAAGCTAGAGAAGATACTGATACATTAGTATCAGGAAAAACTGACTTTAACACAAAAAGTATTACTATAGATAAAGATAGATATTTCAAAATGATAAAATATTCAATTTGCTAGTACCTAATAACAAAATTTAAAATATACAAAGCAAACATTGGCAAATCTACAAGGAGAAACTGACAAAGTCCCCACCAGACAGGGATTGTTTAATGCACTGGTTCTCAAACTTTAGTATATATCAGAGCCCACGGAAGGCTTGTTAAAACACAAATTGTTGGGCCTACCTCCAGAGCTTCTGATTCATTAGGCTGAGGGTGGAGTCTGGGAATTTCCACTTCTAACAAGTTCTCAAATGTTGCTGATTTTTATGGTTCCAGAACCACATTTTGAGAATCCCTGGTTTACCAAATGTTTCCATAATTGATAGATCAAACACACAAAAAGTCAGTATGTGTGAAATATTTGAAGAGCAACAGTATGAAGCTTGACTTAATAGACATACCAAAACATTAGAGAATACACATTATTTAAACACACATGAAACATTTATGAAACTATGTAGCTAGCCTTGGCAAATTTCAAAGTATTGGCATCATCTAGGCTACATTATTATGCAATTAAGTTGAAATCAATTGCAGAAAAATAACTAAAAAAATCTTATTATGCTTGGAACTTAATGGATGTCTTAACAACTCATGGGCAAAGAAGAAATCATGGGCCAGCCGAGTGGCACGTTGTTAAGAGCTGGCTTGGGACGCCAGAGGGCCCCGGTTCGGATCCCACATATGAGGGCCAGTGACACTGCCCTCTACAGCTAAGATGCTGAACAANGCAACCCACTGCAGCAGGGGGTGCAGCCTATGCCGTCGCCGGGGACTCATGTTAGCCCAGCTCCAGGTTGAGCCGTTGTTCAGCATCTTAGCTGTAGAGAGCAGTGTCACTGGCCCTCATATGTGGGATCCGAACCGGGGCCCTCTGGCATCTCAAGCCAGTTCTTAACCAACGTGCCACTCGGCCGGCCCAAAAGTAAACATTTATGTGCAAAAACTAAGCATAACAAAATTGAGTGGTAAACACGTTCACCAAAACAACTTCTGGTTATCACCTAAGAGGTAAACAAGTCCAAGGAAAAGAGGATAAAGGCAAAACTCTAGAGCAGTGCCATGAGCAGTCTGACTGGGCGCTCCGCCTAAGAACCTCTGCGAGGGGCAAGCTAAGATACTCTGGGACTCTCCGAAGTTCTTCCTTGTAAGACCAGCTTGCCTCAGACCCGTCGTGGGCCCCATTGTCTCTCCTGGACGGGATCTTCTCCATCTAGATTACCTCTGAGACTTGGTTCATTATTAAATTCTGTTTTATTTTGTATAACCTACTGTGCTTACCCAGACATTGGCCTCTGGAGGGACACTGGTTCCCAAATAAAGCTGTTACTCACTCTATCTGAACCTGTGTGTTGGGACTTTGTTCCCCACTCGCATCATGAGTACCACGCAGGGACGTAGGGCCCTGCTGAAGAGTTAATGTCCCCTTGACTTTCAGGAAGAGACTAAAATGTGGTGACTGCCCTTACAGGCGCTCGTGACATTCGCTTACTGAGATGATTGATCTTTATCATCAAGTAGATACAGGGTTGGCTGCTTGTATCTACTTGTACAAAAAAAGTTTTTTTTGTACAAAAAAAGAGTTTTTCTGGTATCTTGGGGATTCTCTGTTGCTTTCTTATATGCCAAGCCAGTGATAAAAGTTAATGGAAAACTAAACAACCTCATACATGCAGGACTTCTTAGGAAATATATATATATATATATATATATATATATATATATATATATATATATATATATATATATATATATATATCCACTCATCTAATTGTCACAATAGCTCTATGATGGAGACCCTTTGGTTATCTTTGTTTTACAGATGAGCATACTGAGGCACAGAGAGAT
>NW_017731930.1:4406-23359 GCF_001890085.2 Hipposideros armiger | reverse complement strand
GGCTTGGGACGCCAGAGGGCCCCGGTTCGGATCCCACATATGAGGGCCAGTGACACTGCCCTCTACAGCTAAGATGCTGAACAACAGCTCGACCTGGGGCTGGGCTGCAGTGAGTCGGTGGTGCCAGTGTAGGCTTCAGCCCCTGCTGCAGCGGGTTGCCATGGGCTACCCTGTGTAGCCAGCAGCCAGCAGCCAGCGTGAGCGGCAGTCCAGAAGCCAGTGACTGATCCACCTCGCCTGGGAAGAATGCAATGATGGTGCCAACTTGGGCCAGTGAAGCAATGTTCTCCACAACTAGACTGAAGAACAAAAGGACAGCAACTTGTCCGTTCTCTTTCCCCCAATTCCCCAGTGCTGTTCCCATACCCTAATTCACCAATAGAAATCTTTAAAAAAAAAAAAGAAATCATAATGGAAATTGGAAAATACTTAGAACTGAATGATAGCAAAACTCTCATCAATTTGTGAGATGCAGCTCAAAATCAATGGGATTAGCATATAGTGTAAGGAGTTAGGGGGAAAAAAAGGATAAACCTAAATAATGTAGAAGGAAGGGAATAATACAGATTGAAAAAAATTAATGAAATATTGTAGAAAACAAATATAAAAGGTAGTGAGAGGGGTACTGAGATTAACACATTAAAATCTGTAGAAGGTGTGTATGAAGAGATAAAAATAAATCTTTTTGGAGGGGGTTATCTGAATGCTTTATGGTTTAGTCTCTTTTGTTGAGATCTAATCTGATTACCAAGGCGTTATGGGGCTGTTTCTGTTAGAGGGCAGGACATTCTTTGGGGGCAGGGAACACTAAATAAGTAATTAAATAAACAAGATAATTTCAGATAATTTCTGAATTAGTTGGCTAGAGTTGCCATAACAAGGTACCAAACTAGATTGCTTAAACCACTATTTTCTCACAGTTCTGGAGGCTAGAAGTCTAAAATCAAAGTGTTGACTTTACAATGTTGGTTTTTTCTGAGGCCTCTCTCCTTGTCTGACAGATGGCCATCTTCTCCGTGTGTCCTCACATGGCTGTCCTTCTGTAACTGGCTATGTCCTAATTTCCTCTTCTTATAAAAACACCTGTTACACTAGGTTAGGGCCAACCCTGATTACTTCATTTTTAAAATTACCTTTTGGAAAATTCTATCTCTAAATATAGTCACATTCTGAAGTACTGGGAGTTAGGACTTCAACATTTGAATTTTGGTGGGACACAGTTCAGATCAAAACACTCTGCCCTCTGGCTCCTCAAAAATCATCTCCTTCTCACAATCAAAATACTGTTGACCCCTGACCAACATGGGTAAGAACTGCGTGGGTGTGCTTATATATGGATTTTTCCCCATAAATACAGTTGGCCCTTCCTATCCTCAGGTTTCACATCTGCAGATCCAACCAACTGTGGATCAAAAACAGTATTTTTGCATTTCTAACTGCGGTTTCCGTACCGCAGATTCCCAAATGTAGATTGTAAGTACTATTTTCAATCTGAGGTTCATTGAATCTGCAGATATGAAAGGTTGACTGTAGTTAAGTTTTTGGAAAGTCAAAAGTTATACATGGATTTTGGACTGGGGGTTGACACCCCTAACCCCTGTGTTGTTCAAGGGTCAATTGTATATTTAACCTATCCCAACAGCTTCAAAAGCCTTCACCCATTCCAGCATTGTCTCTCTTCTAAATATCATCTTAGTTATGGGTGAGACTTGGGGTATGACTCATGCTGAGGCAAAATCCCTCTCCAGCTGTGAACCTGTGAAACCAGGCAAATTATCCCCCCAAAAAATTGTGGGATAGGCATAGGACAGCCATTCCTCATTCCAAAAGGGAGAAATGGGAAAGAAGAAAGGGGCCACAGGTCTCAAGCAAGTCAGAAAACTAGCAGGGCAAATACCATTACATTTTAAGGCTTGAGAATAATTATTTTTGGCTCAATGCTTTGCCCTTTGGGCCTACTATAGTGGCCATGCCTTCTTGGCACTGGACAACTTTAACATGAATTTTGGGGGAACACAATTTAGTGCATAAAAATTTCTATGATAATTAACTAATCGATTTGACAGAGAGAGACTGGGAGACTATAAATTAATCTACTAAGGGAAGCCTTCTCTGAATAGGTGACATTGGACATGAGACTATTCTTAGATCCGGAGGTAGATTATTCCAGGCAGAGGAAATAAGACAAGCTGGGAGTTTTAGGAATAGAAGGAAGAGTACTGTGTATACAAGTTGAAGAGATAGGCATAGGCATTGTAAGCCAGGGGAATGGCTCCAAATTTTATTCTCAATATACCAAGCAGCATTGAAGGCTGTATGCAGGAGAGTAACCTTATTTCAAAGGCATTTTGGATAATGAATTGTACAGAGGCAAGAAGAGAATAAGTAGGAAGATATAGGAGTCTAGAGCAGTGATGTAGGTTAGAGGTTTTGGTGGTTTGTCCTAGGGTGGTCAAGATAGAGTAAAATGAGTTGACTTAAGATATATTTTGCAAGTAGAAATAAGAGATTGGTTATTGGATTAAATGGGGGAGGCTAAGAGAAAAAGAAGAATCAAATATAATCTCTAGATTCTTAGCTTTAGAACTGATAAATTGAGGCACTATATACTGAGATAGGGGTGAATGCGAAACGAGCAGGAAATGGGAAAACAGAGTTTTGTTTGGGCTGTGTTTGAGATGCCTTTTAGACTTCCAAGTGGGAAGGTCAAGTAAGCAGTTAATAGATGAATCTGGAGCACAGCGGAAGACAATGCTGGAGATACAAATTTGGGAGTCATCAGCTTATGGATAGTATTTAAAACTGTGGAACTAGTCAGTAGCAGATAGCTATGGTTAATTACAAACTTCAGGTTTCTTCAGATGATTTTTTAATTAGTTTTTTGTTCAACCTTATGTCTATTTCCTTTTTGTTGACTCTTAACTATGCATTTTATGGGTTGGGTGATCTCAGGAAAAAGGATTCAGGCAATATATCTGGAAGATATAAAGGGAAGAGAAAGCTTTTGGCATTATGGGCAGAAAAGAGGAGGTGAAGTGGCTAGGACTAAGGACTAATCCAGGAAAAAGTTCATTTCTTGAAATCTTCTCTCCTCAAATAGATGAGAAGTTCCTTTGGGGTTGTGTACAAGTCTTCTCTATTTAATTGTAAACAATCTGAGGGCAAGAAGCAAGTCTTATTTATTATTGCATTCTCCTTACCATCTACCATGGGGGCCCGAACCTAATAGGTATTCTCAAAATGTTTGTGGAGGGAAGGAAGGAAGGAAAGATGAAAGAAAGGGTAAAATCATCTTTCATGTCTTAGATACTGCAGACCATATCTAAATAGAACTGTGGTCTGCACATAATTTGCACTCAACCAATACCAGTTGATTGATTTGCAATATGTCCTATGATAATACAATGGTAATACTGTGAATTCTTCAAAGTTGCCATCTAAGCACTCAGTATTATTGATTCGCTCTGCTTAATGTCAAATAATTCTGATATTTTCATTTTTGGTAACTTGGGTACTTTTGGTAATTCAAATCAAAGACAGATTGACACCAAGATTCTTAGACAACTCTGAAACAGAAAAGAAGAAGGCGTAGCTGGAACAAGATAGCTATTTGTCTTTGAGTCTCAAGTGTAATGGCAATAGATGTATTTAATAGATGATACAAACAGGATCATTTAAAATAATGTTTTTTTCTCCAGTTTTACTGATATAATTGACAACATTGTGTAAGTTTAAAGCGTACAATGTGATGATTTGATATATGTATATATTGTAAAATGATTACTGCATTAAGGTTAGTTAACACATACATCACCTCACACAGTTACCATTTTTTTGGTATGTGGTGAGAACTTTGAAAATCTACTCTCTTAGCAAATTTCAAGTTTATAGTATAGTATTGTTAACTATTGTCACTATGCTATATATTAGATCTCCAGAATTCATTTATTTAACTGAAAGTTTGTCATCTTTGATCAATATCTCCCTATTTCCTCCAGCACCTGGTAACCACCATTGTATTCTGTTTCTATGAGTTCAATTGTGAGATTTGAAAGTAGGGTCATTTGCAATTTTTTTTTACAAACCGGGAGGAAGAGGTATTGTGAAAGAGGCTCGTGCATGCTTGTCAGCTAAATCAGAGAGGCAGGCTGCTCACCCTGACAATCAGAGTCAGTCAGTTAATATTCTGAAGATCTTGGGCAAGTTGCTGAATTTTCCTGAGCTTTAGTTTACTCACCTGAAAAAATGGTGCTAATAACCTATTAAAAATAGTGCTAATAAGTTAATAATTGTTACTAAACTTAGCATTTTGGAAAGCATGTGTGGCAGACTATTTTTCCAAAGATGGCTGCAACAATCTCACCCATCCCCTGTGCTCTCTTGCACGTGACGTTGACACAACTCCCATTGAGATGTGGGGGTTTTCTTAGTTTATCTGTGCTGCTTTAACAAATTACCATAGACTGTGTGTCTTAACATTTATTTCTCACAGGTCTGGAAGCTGGAAGTCTGAGATCCGGATGCCAGCATGGTAAGGTTCTGGTGAGAGCCCTCTTCTGGGTTGTACTGCTGACCTCTCATTGTGTCCTCACATGGTGGAAAAAAGAGTGAGCTAGCTCTCTGGCCTCTCTGACCCAATTAGAGGTTGGGCATGACCCAATTACCTCCTGAAGTCCCCACCTCCAAATACCATCACAATAGGGATTAGATTTCAACATATCAATTTTGGAGGGACACAAACATTCACTCCATAGCAGGTCTATGCTCCCTTCCCTTATATCTGGTTGGGCTTGTGATTATGGTGTGCTATGTGACTTCTGAGGCTAGGTCATGAAAGGAGATACTGAGATTAAAAAAAAGAAAAGTAGTCTTTAACATTTGGAAGCTAGCCTAGCACTTACAGCTAGGCCATATTTTTCTCTTATTGAACACAAACAATTTTACAGATTACCATCATCAGACAAGATTACTCTGAGACTATGATGAAGGAGACAAAGCAAGGCCAGTTCATAATTTTATCTAAGCACAAAAACAAGGTCACTGTGACACCCACAAAATATTAGCCCTCCTCTTGATCAGAATGAGTGACTGCTACTTCTTTACCAATTTCAGTTTTATCCTCACTTTAGTCTGTCCTCTGTATAGATAAGATATATTGAGATACCAATCAGAATTGCGTCTAATCAGACAGCATTCAGTATAGAGAGAATCATTCCCTGCTTCCTCAGACCCTCCCCCAAATCACTCAAGCAAAGCCCAAATCCTATAATAGGTCCTTTGTAACATCCTCTTACTGAGACATCCAATGGTTCTCTCATGGGATGTAATTGCAAGGAGTAATAAATTCAACTTGCTTAACTACATGTATATTCATGATGGTCATTGGCTGGAGGACATCAACTATGTTTTGGCTTTTTTCTCTTAGGACGCTTGCTTGGGTCGGGGGATTGGAAACCAGCTGCCCAGGTAAGCAGACCAACTACCCTAAAGTCACCAGGTTGTGAGGAAGCCCAAATTAGTCCACAACATGAAACTAAATGGAGACAGAGATGCTGGTCACCCCCTCGATGCTCCAGCCCTGACACCCCTCCTCTCTCCTTGTACCCCCTTCTAGTGTAGCTGTACATGAACTTCATGTGTTTAGCATGCATTTTAAGTTAATCCAAGCTAACTTTGTTTAGCCTCATAGAACTATGACTCGCTCGCATTCTTTTTTCCCAGACCCTCCTACCTGTATACTGTGTGTCCACTCCTTTCAATCATTAAGCCCTTCAGACATTAGGTTCTGGTCAGCATCAAATTCACCTAAGAATAAAGCTTCAGGTCTGTCAACTATGACTAGGATATAATAACTAAACCTAAACTAGAATAAGGTTTTAATGAAACAAAGATAACGCTTTGGCTTCAGTTATGTTTCAGCTCCGGATTCATAAAAGCAGAATGGCCCCATGGCAGCATTCCCTGGAAACAAAATTGAACAATGTCATGACTGACACCAGGTCCTGAAGCCATGATCAATTGCTCCCTGCCTTAGCCCTGACCAATCAGCAGAGCCCCTAGCCCCCACTTTCATAGTAACCATGATTAATGATTTTTCCCTTTTATAACCTAGCCACTAGAGGCTATGAAGAACCTGGTTTTTGAGAGCATTAGCTCACCTATATCTCTGGACTTGGTGCCAATTCCTTAAATAAACCTTTATTTTCTTTGCTACAATCTCCTGTTCGTATCTTATTTGGCCTGAGTGCATGTGGGCAAGGGGATCCTTTGAGTCTGTGTTAACACTAGCTTCAGCTACCTTCTGACTACAATTGTATGAAAGGCCTTGAATCAGACCTCCTGGCCCAGACCGTCCTAAATTTCTGGCTCAGTTGGTTAAGAGCTCGCTCAAGGGTTTGCGCTCTGAGCAACAGCGGTTCAAGTCCAGCCCGAGCTGAGTTGCCGCTGAGCTGCCAACAGGTGGCAGGATGGCTCAGCTAAAAAAAAAAAATGTTTTACTAAATTTATGACCCACAGAATCCACAAGAGATAATAAAATGATTGTTGTTTGAAGCCACTAAGATTTGGGGTGATTTGATATATTCAACAAATAACTGCAATAGAGTTGAAAATGTATATAAAGTATCTGGCACACTGTAGGTGCTAAATAAGTGGTAGCTGTCTTCTGACACTTGTAAGAAGGTTATTATGTGAAAAATCTCCAACACCTAAATAATTTTTTCAGTAAATTTTCTTTGACAAAAACTTGTGGATTGGTGCCCACAGATCCACTCAATGTATTTTAATCCTGACACCAAAATAATGTAGACTGATCAATAATCCCCAGAAAGGAGATGAATTCATTTTGGAGCAAGCTAGAGCAATGTTACCATTGCTACTTTTTGAGGAGGATTTTCTGTTTAGAAAACACTACTTATAACTTTGTTCATAACTTTAAAATCCATATTAGTGGTAGATTATATTTCCTGGCCCCATTTTCCTGTGGGGTGATATATGGAGCCTAACATGCTTTGAATTAGGATTAACATGACCTAATGAAAAATGTCTTAATTAAGTATTTTTCAAATTGCCGAAGTAGTATATGCCCATAGTGAGAACACAAAGTGATTTATAAGGCCATTTCTCCTCCCTTATCCTCCTCCTCCTTACCTCCCCCCGCCACTCCCATGACTTAAACCAGTATTAATAGCTTGTGTGTATTCTTTTGTACTCTTGTTGCTCATATACACACATGCAAGCATAAATATATGGATATAGATATATATGTATATATAAATATATTTAGCTACTTAGTTGGTGGTTTTTACTAAAATGGAATCATATTATACAATTATTCTGCAACTCTGCAACTTGTCTTTTTTCACTTGACAGTATATCATGATATCTATAAGTTAATGTATACATATATACATATATATATTAAAAAATGTATATAAGTGGACACTTTGGTTAATGTTGCTCAAGCAGTAGTTTGCCTTAAATCAGAAGCGACTGGGTGCTGATGGTAACCACTTAGAGCACCTCTTGTAATTGCAGAAGTCAAACATGACTTGTATTCATCTTTTGTAATTGGTATATATTGAGTATTACAATTTTAATACAGTTTTCCTTTCTTAAAATTTATATATATATATTTTTTGACACCCTCTGTATATATATCTGCATTTGTTTCCAATGGCTGCTATAACAAATTACCATCAACTTAGTGGCTTAATACAACACAAATTTATTCTCTTACAGTTCTGAAGGTCAGAAGTCTGAACTCAGTTTTACTGGGCTACAGTTAAGGCTAAAGTTGGCAGGGCTTCTTCCTTCTCAAGGCTCTGAACTTCTAGTGGCTGCTTTTATTCCTTGGCTTTGGCATCTGCTCCGTCTTCAAAGAGCATCACTCCAGTCTCTGCTTCCATTACCATATTGCTTTCTCCCTCTGCTTCCCTCTTATAAGGACACTTGTGATTACATTATGGCCCATCAGATAATTCGGAATACTCTCCCCAACTCAAGATGTATAATTAAACCACATCTGCAAAGTCCCTGTTGTTACACAGTAGTTCTCCCCTTATCCATGGGGATATGTTCCAAGACCCCCATAGATGCCTGAAATCATAGATGGCTCCAAATGCTATATATGCTATATTTTTCCCCCACACATGCATACCTTTCACTTAAAAGAAGCACTTGAAGGCTTCTCTTTGGCATATCTGAATTGCCAGCATCGTTACTCTTGCATTTTAGGGTCATTATTAAGTAATATAAGGGTTACTTGAACACAAGCACTGAGGTACAACAATAGTTTATGATAACTGAGAATGCTACTAAGTGACTAACAGATAGCTTATACAGTGTCAATATGTTGGGGATGATTCACAATTTAAAATTTATGAATTGTTTATTTCTGGAATTTTCGATTTAATATTTTTGGACAGTGGGTAACCACGGGTAACTGAAACAGAGGAAAGCAAAACCATGAATATGGGGGGTCTAGTGTATAAAGCAACATTTTCAGGTTCTAGGTACTAGGAACTGGATATTTTGGGGGTGACATTATTCAGCTCACCACATTTAAATCCATCTATTAATCTCATGTATTTAGACAAAGCACACATTTTTATACAAAAGAGACCATATCCAACATGCTGGAGTGTTTTAAGTGCAGCATTGGTTCTCTTCTTTCTGTATTCCTTAACCTTTTTAAGGTTACTTGTGTTGACTTGTATCTTACAATTTTCTCCATGCTCACTAACCATACACATATTATCAAATAAAAAACACAGCTGATTTAGGCAAGGAGAGACTTTTTTTTTTGGAAAGGATTATTGTAGGGTGGGGGTGGGGTTATTACAATAGGAGGAGGGGGACTCTTCCCTGCTTGTGAGGAGTGGAAGGAAAGGGTGGCTTGATTGGATAATAGATCAGAGAATGTTTTACTGACATAAGCATATTCTCAGGAGGGGCTTATTAAGGATGAGTTACATGCTGGCTCAGGCCAAGCAGGCCCAGGCCTAGAAGAAGAAGAGGAATTTAACCAGTTTGATTAACAAGCATTTTGTTCCAATTGGTCAGTGGGCACAGGCAGTTCAGCCAACCATTTATGAGGGGAAAGGTGAGAACTTGAAGGGTGGGTGTCTGGCTTTGTCTTAGGTGACAAAGAGAGCACCTCCATCTAAGTCACATGGGGAAGGGTATACCATTCCTCAAAACACAAAAGGGTGGGAGGTTTCTTAACCATCAGTATTTTCAAGGCTCAGGTAAAATTCAACATTGACAATATACAGGGTTTAACAGGGTGCTTACTTTACAAAAATGAGATCATATGGAATGTACTGCTCTGCATCTTACTTTTCTTACTTAAAAATAGCTAGAGAGGCCAGCCGAGTGGCTCAGTTGGCTAAGAGCTTGCTCAAGAGTGTGAGCTCTGAGCAACATGGTAGCTGGTTTGATTCCCACATGGGCCAGTGAGCTGCGCCCGAGCTGAGCTGCTGCTGAGCTGCCAACAGGTGGCAGGATGGCTCAGCTGGTGAGAGCACGTGATCCTAACAACAAGGTTGCCTGTTCGAGATGATTGGCTACACCGGCCTGCAACTAAAGGCTAAACTTGGTATCTTGAGCTGAGCTGCCACCCTGGTGGCTCAGGGGATAGAGCATGTGCTCTTAACAAGGCTGCCAGTTTCACTCCCACATGGGATGGTGGCTATTCCCACCTGCAACTAATTGAACACAGCACCTTGAGCTGAGCAGCAGGTCTGGACTTGGAGCTGAGCTTGCTGCGCTCTCCAAAACTAAGGTTGAAGGACAACAACTTGGCTGTTCCCCTTCCCCAATTCCCTGACACTGTTCTCCTCCCCAATTCCCCCATCACTGTTCCCCTCCCCCAGTTCCCCAATAAAATCTTAAAAACAAACAAACAAACAAACAAAAACTAGAGAAAAATCTTTTTAAGGCCTGGTATAGCTCTTTTCCATTCTTTTTAATGTCTTCATAATGTGGTTGACCTTTATGGATGATCATGTTCTTAATTTTCAGTTTTTTTCCCATCGCACTTTAACAATTGAAAAAACATTTCACGTGGACTTTAGGGTTCCTACAGCTGCTAAAATTGGGATTGCTAAAGCTACATTTCATTTTTCAAAATCTATTTTCTTTCTTAGAATCTTCTCACAGAACTACCAGCTCATTTGAATTTACATTTATTTGGCTACGTCCTCAACTTCTTTCCCTCTCACCTTGCCCACAGAAGGAGGTGGTCGGGAAAAAAAAAGTGGTCCCAATACCCATTCTTTTGTCTTCCAGGTATCCTCCTTTCGGAAGCAGGGGGTCTACCAGACCCTGTCAGTGAGTCCCTCCTGATCTGCTGAGGCATGGGAAGGCCTGGCCCAGGCCCAGGCCCAGGCCCAAGGCAGGCTGGCTGGGCGCCAGTGGTTGGCGTCCTCCCCTCCCCTCCGCCGGCACCTTTATGACAACTAAATACTGACAGGCAAACCCGAACACAGGAGAGGAACGAGAAACAACACAAAGACCATGTTTCCAAGACCCTTTTAGGAGTTGACCCATGTTTTGTGAGGAAAAGAAACACAACGAAAGCGTTTTCAGTTCTTTTAGATGGGAAATATTTTCTAAAGTAGTCAGAGGGAGGGAGGCTGGGAGGTCAAATGAGGAGTCAGCCGGTCCTTTGTAGTTAGCAAAGTTCGTTGCTTCTTAAGTTAGGACTTGATGGCATACTCTCCTTTGACCTCTTCTGCTGATTTTAATAAGGAGCCATAAAAACCTGAAATGCATATTGGGTGTCACTCGACTGCCAAGGCGAGAAAAAAAAAAGTGCCCTTTCTCCTCCTGCTCCCCGGGAGGTGCCAGGTTGTAATTTGCAAATGTATTGTCTGGCCCTAGTGGTTTGACGGTTAATGATTTGCCGCAGGAGCCCGCCGGAGCAGCTAGAGGACCGACTGAGCGCGGGAGCGCGGGCGCGGGCGCAGGGGCAGAGCCGAGCCCCCGCTGGCCTCACAGGCGCCGCCTCCAGTCTTTCCGGCCCCGGTACTTCGGGGGGTTCCGGGCGCCGCAGATCGCAGGCTCCGGATGGAGGCAGCCTCGCCGGCGGGACCCGGCGCCCCGCATCCGGAGGCGCAGGGAGCGGCGGGCAGGGTCGCTGGCCTGCTGCGCAGGATAAAAGGCAAACTCTTCACCTGGTGAGTGGAAGGCGCGCGCCGCGGCCCGGAGGTGCGGCGGGGAAGGCGGGAGCGCCGGGGTGCTGCGATCCGGGACCCGGACCCGGACCCGGACCCGGCTCGCACGTGGCTGCGGAGCACACGCGGCCCGGCAGCGAGCAAGAGGCGGCCGCCTCCGACTTTGGAGGTGACTCAACATGTGCTCCAGGGGTGTTGCGCTTTACTTGGCTTTGCGAAGCTCTTGCTGCTCCTCCCTCGGCTCCGTCCTAGAAATTGTGGGAATGTGTTTCAGAGAATTGGGCGGAAATTCACCCTGTTGGCACTGTTAGGTCGGTCCCAAGTGGCCTCCTAGCGGGGAGGGGACGAAGTCCCCAGGGATGCTATGAAGGAGGGGTGCCCACTCTCAGGCTTGGAAGGTGAGTGAGCGCCTCTTCCTGGCGCAGGCGCTCGCATTCCTTTTGCTGCCCAGCCCGTCTGACAGGCCCTCCACGAAGGGAGAAATCTGGGTTTAGTTTTGTGGCGCTACCCGTAGGTAGTCCGGGCTCTGCCCCCTTCCCGGGCCTGAGCGAGGCGACATGGCCACCTCCAGGGCTGGGGTCCAGGGAAGCCTGCTTCCAGTGTCACTGTGCTCTGAGGGAAATAGAAATGTGCTTAAGGGATTGATGGTGGCTCTGGGACAGAGATAGCATTCCTGTCGTTACTGGAGGACTTGCATTGTGGAAATACAGATAACCCAGGACCTAAATGGTGAAAGGCAGCATTATTGAGCATTCCCTGTGTCAAGTACTGTGCTTAGCAATTTAAATGGATAATGTCATCTAATCCTTATCATTTTATGGGGTGGCACCATTGTTATACCCACTTTGCAGATGGAGAAATACATAATAAAGAAGGGTAAGCAATTTGCCCAAGACCATGAGATGACCTATAAGGGGTGGTGCCTGCCAGCCCCAGTCCAAATTGCACCCTTAGCCACTCATAGCCACTGGCCCTCCTCATGAAACAGATGTTTGATTTTCTTACCCCCCAGATTAACAAGCAAATTTCCCTTTAAAGATTGTGAAAACTATGTCCTGAAAAGCCATACCATTCTCAAAACTAGATCAATAATGGTGGATGCAGTTGTGTTATATAAATAAGCGTAGTTTTAAATAGATGAATGTATTTAAAGGGAAAAGTTGACCAAAAATCCCCTTGTATCATGTAGCTCTATATGCCCTGATAAGTTTAACCACAAGTTCTCAGCTGGGAGTCAGTGTAGTGTAATGACTAAGGGCACAGATTCCTGACTCAAATCCTGGCTGTGTCACTTACCGGTTGGGTGACCTTTGGCAAGTCACTTAACTTCTCTGCCCCAGTTTTCTTATTTGTAAAATGGAGATAATAACAGTACCTACCTTGTGAGGATGTGTGAGGATTAAGTGGCTGGAGCGGGCAGGCAGTCTGGTTCATGCTACTGCTCTGCCCGAGTTTGTCATCACCCACTATCAGCTCCATTCCTCGGTAATGGGAAGATGTGGTGTTGCTCCAGGGGATGCCAGCGGTCCTGATGTTGGGACAGACAATATGGCAGATATCAGTTTAGCAAGATGTAGCAAGGATTAGCAGTGTTTTTTGTTTTTTTTTTTCTACTAATGTTCTAATTTTCCAAATCCTGGTAAGTTTTACACTCAGGGGTATCTAATAGCTTTCTAAATATGAGATTTCTTCTGTCTTTGAGCACACTTTTTTTGTACTTCCCTTATGGATCTTTGCTTTTCTCCTTGTGTGATAACTATTGGGTTGTCGGAAAAGTCATGATGCATTTTTGCAACGAAAAACAGAAAAAATACGTCATGACTTTTCCGACAGCCTGTAAAGTGACAGTGGACATTTTACATTCCTGATGGACAAAGTCCTTAACAGCAGGAATCAAGTCTTTCAGTTTTGTATTTCCCACAACCGTTAGCACATGAATAAATGAAGGAATGAAGGAAGGAAGGATGACAAAGGTTCTTGAGGCTTCCTTTCCATTCTGCCACACTTCCTGCACTCTTCCCTTTATTGATCTTTATTCCGAGGGTCTTGGGCCGGAGGTTTTTTTTTCCGGTTGGCAGAGCACTTTTCATTAAGGGTTTCAGTCTTACCTCTGGCAATCGTCCAGACATTGGGATTCTGGTTTGCAGTTTCTCCTTGTCTTACCCAGCAATCAGAAGAGTGCAGTTTACCAGATATTCATGGCTCCCTATACTCAATATTTTAAACTCTCAGTATTAAAACTCATCTCCCAAATTTGAGTTCAGCTCCATGAATCCCCAACCATGGCCAGGGAACCATGGGGGATGGGGAGAGTTTGGTGAGTGGATGTGTTATCATCACATGGATGGGATATAGAAGGATAGTTTGTGACCACACAACTCTATCAGCCTCTTCTACCAAAAGGGAGTAAGAATAGCCCTTTTAGCAACTAGGTACTAAATACAGGAAAAAGTTTTGGGCCTAGAGCTGGTTCTGTTTTCTTTATGAAAGGAATATATTCTCAGTAACCCCAACTGCTGATACACCTGCTTCACTAGCATAGTGATAAGTTTTCTCTATGATTAAGAATATCAGATCACTCATTTGATAAAAGGTTATACTTACTATGTGTCAAGCATTCATAATGAGTACTGTATGTTTTCAAGTCGACTCTGCTTATAATTTTGGCTTTTGTTATTTATTGCTATCAACTCAAAAGACAAATACTGTAATAGCAGGATATGGGTTTCCAGGAATACCTGAAGATTTATTTAATTGCATGCCATCTAGCAGTTTACATTCTAACGCATTATTCTGATTCATATATTAAAAATGCATATTCCTTATCATGACTATCAAATGTATATCTCTGGCAAAAATCTTTAATTATTCATATATTTATCCTTTCCCATCGAATAGATAAACTTTTGAGGGCATAGATTTTATCCTCTTCTTTTTGTAGCACAGTGCAGGACGCGTTCATTCATTCTTTTTACATTCGCCAAACCTTGAGCAGCTATGATGTTCTAGGTAATAGACTAACCTCTGGGCTATAAAGATGAATAGGGTTTGGTTCCTGTTCCCAAGAGAGCTCATAATCAAATTATGGTAAGAAGTTATGGTGAGTGCTGTAGAAGTGAACACAAAGTACAGATGGCACAAAGGAGGGCAGAGATCGAGTCCACGAGGGTGAGGTAGGCCTGGGGAGCTTGACAGAGAAGGTGTTCAGGAATTTGAAGCATGAATGAGTTTTCTAGGTGGTCTAGGTGAGGAAGGGCAGTCCAGGCTTGGAGGTGCCAGGGAGTGTTTTGTTCAGGGAACTGCAAGTAGCTTGGTCTGAGGGGGCATGGGCTTGCGGCGGAATGAACAATAGTATTCGGTCCATCCACATGTGTGCTTCTTGCTATTGTCCAGCAAAGGCCCTGGTCCTTTGGTTCTTCCTTTCTGTTCAGTTTCTTGCTTCAAAGGTCAAGGCCTAGAAATTTTTGAAGAAGTCATTTAGTGGTGTTTAACTGTATAGCCTTCTTCTATTCATTCGGCAAACATCTACTGAGCTCTCACTGTGTGGACAGCACGATCCTAGGCTGGTGTGTAGCCCTGCTGAAGGGTATTGTTCTGTAGTATTATTTAAGCAAATATGGAAATTGAAAGACTTTTTGTGGGCTCAGTGGGGGATTGGGGAACTGTAGATCCTACCAGTCTGCAAAATATCTCCTCCCTTCTCCCTTTTATTTGTGACAGTATTTACTTAACATCTGTCTCTTCTACTAGACTTCAGGAGGTGAGAAATCCTATCTAGTACTGGTCACTATTGTATAGTCTGCCAAGCACAGTGCCTGCCTTGAGTAGACGCACAATGAATGTCAGATTATTGGCTGAATAAATCCTTGATTCCAAATAGGAATTTTAATAATAGATCACATCTCTTAAAAAATTATTTTTCATTCAGCACTATATGTTTATGACCTAGTCATGTTGTTTTGTTCATCTAGTCCAGTGTTTCTCAATCTCAGCCTTATTGATATTTTGGGTCAAATAATTCTTTGCTGTCGGGGGCTGTCCTGTATATGGTAGGATGTACCAGCTGTAGCAGCATCCCTGGCCTTTACCCACTAGATGCCAGTATAACATTTCCCCCTCACCCCTCATCTCCGAGTTGTGACAATCAAAAATCTCTCCAGACGTTGTCAAATGTCTCTTTAGGGGACAAACTCCCCTCTGGTTGAGACCTAGCCTATTGTTTCTAACTAACTGCTGCAGAGAATTCTGTCGTTCCATGGTACTCCAGTATGGACACTCAAGTAGTTTCCAGCTCCCAGACTCTACAAACAACACTGTGATAAGCATGCCTCCTTATGTACTGGGGAAGAGCCATTAGTCAGGTCCGGGTCCGAGTCCCTCCAGGTAACTTTTAAGTAGAAGGGAGGGAATGTACCCCAGGATGGAAAATCCTTGGGCACCACAGAACCACGGTTGGTTGCTATTGTTCGATGCTCCTCTATCAGGCTATTCTATGACCATGATTTTATCATCAGCAGCTTGCTCTGGAAGAAGAAAGAGGAGGCATTCTCTCTAGGTTTCAGTCCATTAGCCCTAAGAGCTTGGAGCAGGTGAGTGGAGGAATGATTCCTGGCTGGACAGCCTGAACCTTTGTATTAACTTCTCAACATTGCAAGGAGTTGTTAAAGGGACAGGCAGGCAGTAATTGTCCCCATGGAATGTAGGGGAGAGGTAAGAGTGGACTTTAAAAGCTTTTCTCCAACAAGCCCTCCTCTTGGCTTCTGGTAGTTCTCTGCCCCAGGCTATAATCCACCCCCATCTCCCCGCCAGCCCCCTAGACAACCTTTCTTTGGGTTATTTCTGTTGATCTCTGCCCCTTTCTTCTGCTTGATTTGAAGGAAGATGAAATGGCTGCTAGTACTTATTTCCCATCTCAATAGCACTTCCAGAATATTTCTAGAGCCCCCCCCTCCCCCATCCTGATTGTCACTACTTTAGTTCGGGCTTTTATGATCGCTCACTTGGACTCTTGTTTCCATCCATGCCTCCACCTACCCCAAATCATCTCACTACACAAGAACCAGAGTGGTGCCAAATAAAAGTAAAGGGTATCAATAGCTGCCATCAAATTAGAATTTATCTTATATCAGGTATCCTGCTTACATTTCATCAGTCCTTAGGACAATCCTCCCACAGCAGATAAGTAACTTGCCCAGGGCGCTTGGCTGGTGAGAGGCAGAGTTGAGATCATTCATTTGATTCTGAAGACCAGACCCACTTTACTATTTCAGGAATTTAACTGCATCATGTTCAGGCTGAAACCTTTCAGTTTCCTTCCATTACTTGCTCCAGTGGTTTGCTCTTTGGGTTGCCTGGAGGTTCCTCAGGGTCCTTTATGGGGCAACTTGGGAAATAGGTGCTGGTGGGCTTCTGGGCTGGCCTCTGGCACCAACCTGGTCTGTTTTATAGTTGGGCTTTTATGCAAGATGTTTGAAGAAAGGATTCTGCCGCTAAAACTAGTCTGAGAGCCACAGGTTTCTGGACAGAGCTCAAGCTGTGGCTGTTGTTCCTTTTCCCTTCCTCCTTCCCCTCCCTCCCCTCCCCATCCCTCCTCTTTTACCTGGACAATATTTTTAGTGCTTTTCATTGTGGTGAAAATATACGTATCTAGAACATCAGATTTACCGTTTTAACCACTTTTAAGTATATAATTCAGCGACATTAAATATCATCACAGTGTTGTACAAGCATCAGCACCCTCCATTTCCAGAAGTTGTTGTCACCCCACACAGAGACTGTACATGTTACACACTAATTCTACATCCCGCTCTTCCCTCGGCGCCTGGCAGCCACCATTCTCCTTTCTGTCTTGATGAATTTAACAAGTCTAGGTCCCTTATACAAGTGGACTCATGCAATGTTTGTCCCTTTGTGAGAGCTCAAGCTTGTTGACATGAGCTACAAGGCCCCTTATCACGGGCCGTCTTCCTTCCCCAGGCTCATCTCCCAGAACGTCTGTCTCTCACCTGGCTCTCCAGCAACACCAAGAAGCCTCCACACATCATCGTTGTCTTGGTGTACAATTAACCTGGTCGTTCGCAGACTGTAAAGGAATTTACGAGACTCTACAAGAATATCCAGGAAAAGATGTATTGAAAGTCAAAAAGGGAGAGAGAGTTCTGTTTGGAATTGGCAGAAGTTCGGCCGGGGTAGCCTGAGAGGGAGAGCTGCAGACACAGACAGAGGGGTAAGAGAGATACTGGCAGGAGTTGTGCCAGGGCAGAGTTTATGGGGGCACAGCTGCCCTGATGAGAAGGAGTGCTGGGGTTTCATATTTTTTCAAGCAGGATGTAGGGTGCTTGTCAGCTTGCAGTGGGGCTGCCGTTACAATTGTCTTCTCCTGGGACTGTCCTCCTTCCATCTATGATGGATGTCAGCTTGCAGGGGGTTACTGCTGTGATTGGGAACCGTCCTGTTCCCATCTATGTTGGGTGTTTGTTAGTTTGCAAGGGGATGCCGTTGCGACTGGGAACTGTTCTGTTCCTTTCTATGATGAAGGTAAGGTGCTTGTCAGCCTGCAGGCGCAGTACTAGCCAGGGGAGTCAGAGCCAAAAGGTTAATGTTTAAGCTCGCTTCTGCCAGCTTACAAGCTCGCTCCTGTTAACTCCTTGCCTATCCCATCCTGCCAGCTCACAGCTCCCGTTAAGTCTTTACCTGTCTCATCAATAGTCTGCACCTTTACACCTGTAGTTCCCTCCTCGAATGCTTTTCCTATCTGATCTCTTCTCATAGCTACTTAAAGACTCTGTAGACAGCATCAAGTCAGGCAGTCTTCCTCCCTGACTCCTTTCTGTCTCTCTTCTGACATGTCTTGGGTTGGGTGCTCTTCTATACCTGTTCCTAACTCATTACATTTGCCATTTTGTGAAGTAGAAGGTCATCACTAGCCTGGGAGAATGCCTGAAGGCCAGAGATGGTAGTTCATCTTTAGTGCCTGTACTGCTCTGTGCCTGGCATTGAACTGAAATGGTAGCAATTGATTTTTAGGAACAGTAAAAACCTATTTACAACTCAGACATGGTAAGTAAGATGTAAGAGTTAGAACTGAAATAAAATTAGGATATTTCTGAAGAGGAATTTTCAGAGATGTTTAAATGATAGCTACATCTGTGGAAGAAGCACATTGCCTCCCAACGTAACTGCTTGTGTGTACAAATTTTGCTAAGTTTGTTAAAAAAAAACTATAAACTTTCTTATTATTTATTGAGGATCATCAGAGAAACGTGAACCATTTCACATAGGTAAATTTTATAGATAACTTAAAACTCTGTCTTTTAAGTATCAAAATTTACTTTAAAATCCAAATGAATGGCACTATTTATGTAATGGATTACTCACTTCTGTTAATCAATTTATTCATAATCTGGGACAGCAGTTTTTCAACATTTAATTGGTTTGTGTCGAACAACTTTGTAGGATAGGACAATCCATTGAATTACTTAATGGGTCCATTTGCAACTAATCCTGGAGATTTTACCAAGAGAAAAAAAACATTATTCAAAAGTTTTCGTGGTGTTTAAAACAAATATATGAGAATACTCGCCTTTTTATAAAGATTTTTATTGGGGAATTGGGGGATTGGAACTGTGCTGGGGAATTGGGGAAAGGGGTACAGACAAGTTGCTGTCTTTTTGTTCTTCAGTCTAGTTGTGGAGGATGTTGCTTCACTGGCCCACGTTGGCACCATCATTGTGCTCTTCCCTGGGGAGGCACATCAGTCGCCGGCTTCTGGACGGC
>NW_017731930.1:1875-3198 GCF_001890085.2 Hipposideros armiger | reverse complement strand
GGGTAATCGTCCCCATTTCAAGATCCTTAACCATAATCACATTTGCAAAGTCCCTTTTGCCATGTAAAAGGAAAAAACTGTTTTCCTATACTTAATACTTCGGACATCAAACGTGTGGGTTTTTTCTCACATTTGCCAATTCTCCAACTCTCCAGGCACAAACTGGGCATCCTATGACTCAGTGATGACACGAATTACCTGGAGTTAGTGCAGACCCTGCAGGCTCAGCGCTCAGTCCCACAAGATTACCCTCCCGCTTCCTCAGCCCCCATTTCGGATGTTAGTCTCAATTCCCAGGCCGTCACCTTGTACTTCTGATTGACCCAGTAACCAAGACCAAAATATGTATTTCTTAATATATCACAATATCACACCAGGTTAAGGTGACCTATTCACAGGTTCCGGGGATCTAGGGCATGAACATTTTTGGGAGCCATTATTCTGCCTGTTACATTTGGTGATAGAATCTAAAAATGGTCCCAATATAAAGAAAATAGCTTTAGAGCACAAAGACTACCTGGATACTGGTAAAAATGTAAACAGTAATTCATAAAATATCAAGGAAACCTTTTCTTATCTCATCTAACCCACAACCTTTTGCCTGTGGTCAGTGTCTGAAATAATCAGCTAAGAATTGCTAGATGTTTTTCCAGTTGCACCACAGGTTTGAAAGAGATCTGGTAGCTGCTAATTCCTTTGGATGGGCTGCATCCCCACACGTCAGTCATGCAGGAGAATTCACAGTGCTGTTCCCTCTGCTGGGACAGCACAGCACTTCCTATTCCCTTTCTCTGGCCCTGAACAACTTGTCTTCATTCTTCAAGTGTCAGATGAAATATCACTACATGAGTAAAGCGTTCTGTGAAACCTGACATTAGGTTAGGTCCCATCCTAATTGTTTTAGTGTTTTCCTTCACTGCTGTATTGTGAATTCAGGGGCTCTGTCTATTATTCCTCTATATTCCCAGAGCCTGCCATAGTGTCAGGAACCTATTAGGTACTAAAAATATATTTGCTGAATTGAGCTGGGTACCATTAAAAAGATGGTAATAAAGGTCACTGTGGGTTGTTGAAACAGGCAGGGAGAATTCCCACACGTTCCGGTCTATAGGCAGAAGTCCTGGAGTGGTGTGCTACTGCAAAGGCTACCCCTCTCCTGAAAAAAGACATACGTATAAACTTGATCTGACTATCCAGGAGATAGATACCTCCCTTGGACAAGGCTGCAGTGCTTTGTCCAGTCCATAGGTGCAATAACTTTAAAATACCTCTTCTTTTTCCACACTTGTGTGTGTGTGTGTGTGTGTGTGTGTGTGTGTGTGT
>NW_017731930.1:0-1739 GCF_001890085.2 Hipposideros armiger | reverse complement strand
TGGCTGTGGGAGGATATTGTGACAATTAAAGTTGCCAGGTATTGCATGCTTCAGTAGAGTGGACAACATTTATTAAACCGAGTAGAGTATGTTAGGATATATTTGCACACAAAATTCTAAAGTAAAATGTAAAATAATTATAATTCTACGATAATTGATTTAATTTTATAATAACTGAGAGTGTAGCTATTATGGAATATATTACCTGTTATAAATATATGGGAAAATACAAGTATAACATTAAAGTTATATTGAATGATCACATAAAAGGTCAGGCATTTATAAAAAGAGATAGCGTTAAAATCAGCCAACCTGTATTTTTGCAGCTTCATCCATTTGCATCAAATATTTAGTTGGAGGAAAAAAAAACCACAAGAGACGGATCCTCTATTTTGAAATTATTTTAACAGAATCATGTAGGAGGGAGCATAGTGGGCGAGCAAATGTGCTGTACTTCATGCCAGGGAGTTTGTGTTTTGTACCTGATTCTGCCACTTTTGAATAAGATGAGTGAAGCGACTCATTTCACTTCTCTCGGCCTCAGTTTCTTTGTCTGTAACTCCACAGCACTGTCAAACGATCAAAAATCAAATAAGGTAGGATACAGAAAAGTTTTGTAAATTGAGAGGTACTATAAAAACATAAAGTAAGGTATTCTGATGGGGTCCATTAGCATGAAGGTAATAAATAAATAATACTTGATGATGATGGATGCCCCATTGGCAGGTCCAGGGAACTTGAAGTCAGCAGTTTGGAAGCCTTGAATTGTCAACAGACTCATAGGGCATAAGGAGGCTGGGGGAGAAATAAAATAGAGAAGGTGAGCTAGGAGTCTCAGTTAGCACAAGGATTCAAAATGATGCATCACAAAGTCTTCTAAAGTTTTTGTTTGTATTTCTTTTTGGTCCCTTCACTTTTCTGGTTCTTTTATGAAGAATTTCTTTCTTAAGAAAGAAATTTTAAAACTAGACTTCTCGATGTTAGAAAACTTGATATGTATAAAATGGATAAAGAAGACACAACAAAACAAAATGTCTTATAATCCCACCCCAATTCTCTGTTAATTGAAAGGTTCAGTCAGTCAGGCAATTCGATCCATCAATCAATCTAGTCACTGACTTCTTACCCCTCCCTGAGTATCCTTTGGCTCTTAGGCCCTCTCCTGTTTCTGCAGAGTCCAAATGAAATGAAACAGTTCCAGGAACTATTATAGCAGAGTTGGGAAGGCCCAGAGGTTGAAGTTCATTTTGGTTGAAAATGTCCTGAGTTGCAACTAAAGTGACAATGTAATCTGGTGGGTTACTGGATGGACGTAGACCCACACTAAGTTCGCTCTTTAAACTTTTGTTGCATTGTTACAGAATACTGCAAAATTGGTAGCCTTCCCTCCCTTCTAGTCTAAGTTCAATATGACATATTGTGAAGATAAGTAGAGAAAAAAACATTTTGCTAATTTTAGAAGGGTCCTGTTCCATTATTCTGTATAGTAATCATAAATAGAAAATGAAACGGGTGTTATAATTTATGGGGCAAATTTTGGAAAAGCTTGCCTCATTACTT
Source organism: Hipposideros armiger (assembly GCF_001890085.2). NCBI lineage: Eukaryota > Metazoa > Chordata > Mammalia > Chiroptera > Hipposideridae > Hipposideros > Hipposideros armiger. The sequence continues at coordinate 179 of NW_017731930.1, read as the reverse complement.
CATTAAATATCAGACTGTGGTTTTGGCAAAACTTTATGAACATGCTTCTAGCATTGTAGATAAGAAAGCTGATATCTGAACCCTTGGATTCCTGTTCTTAGGTGGAATTTTTTTCAGTTCTATATGCCTGGAACATAACCGTCAGTTCATTTTGGGATGACCAGGCTCTAGATAAAGTG
>NW_017731408.1:5033248-5034023 GCF_001890085.2 Hipposideros armiger | reverse complement strand
AGATCCAGTCAAATCTTTTGTATTGATTTATAATATAATTTTATTGTGATCAGAGAATATATCTTACATGATTTCAGATTTTTTTAAATTGTTGAGATTTTTTTATGGCCTAGCCTAAGTATATCTTATAAAAGTTCCACTCACATTTACAAAAAATATGTGTTTTGCAGATGTTACATACAATATTCTATAGTTTTAGTTTGGTCAAAGTAGCTGGTGGTATCATTTAAATCTTTTCCATCCATACTGATTTTTTTGTCTAGTTGATTTACCACATACCAATTAAGGAATGTTGACTCCAGTTACATTTGTGAATTTGTCTATACTTCCCTTTAGTTCTGCTAGTATTTTATAACTCTGTTATTAGACATTTAGTGCGAATTTACTATTATTGTCTTGGCTCTGTTTAGCATTATGAAATGTTTCGACCTGTGGTAATACTCCTTGTCTTGCAGTTTCTTTTATGGGATATATCAGCTTTCTTGTGACTAGTGTTTGCATGGTAAATCTTTTTCTATCATTTTCCTTTCAAACTATTTGTGTCTTTTTCCTTAAGTGACTCTTCTGTAATAACCATTTGGTGTCACTTTTTTTATCTAGTCTGACAATCTGCTTTTTAATGGTAGTCGATTTATGACTCCATTAGACCATTTACGAGTGTTTAGTCCATTTACTTTTAATATAAGTACATTTAGGGCCAATTTGCTGCTGTTTGCTTTCTATTTACTTTATCTGTTTTTTTATTGATGTTGTTGTTATTGTTCCTCTGTAACCT
>NW_017731408.1:5027262-5029928 GCF_001890085.2 Hipposideros armiger | reverse complement strand
CAGATGCTTTAGTAGTTTGAGTAGCCATTTTCTCTTTTGTGGATCACTTTAGAAAAAAAGTTTATTCAAGTTGAATTGGTAGTTTTCTTCATATTTTATTTTGCAAGAAAAAGGGTGTAGGGACAGTCTTCATTTAATGGAAAGGAAATGAATCTATTATCCATCTTATTAATTTATAATGGAATTTTAATTCTGTTCCTCTGTCTCAAAATAGACCAGAATGAAGAATTCATTGAAAACCGTAATTCCTTGAAATCAAATGAAAATCAAGAGAATTCATTTTTGATAGACTTTGTTAATTCCACACTTGAGAAATCAAAGGAAAGCCAAGTAACTACTGATGATCTTGAAGAGGAAGAGGAGAAAGCTGACCTGAGTATGAGTGAAGACGTAACAGTTGATCCACCACTATTGAAATCTCAGAGTCTCTTACTATCTACCAATGCAACTGAGTCTGCAAAGGTATTTATATAAAATCATACCTTTTATGCTACAGCTTAAAGCTCAACATACCACTTTTAAATATTGTGTCTTCCATGTGTTGTGCTTCTGAATTACCTGTGGAAAACGCAACTTTTAATAGTGGTATTATATTTTCAGGTGGTTCTTATTTAATTCAATAGAATTTTAACTTCAGGGAATGTTTGCAGTGAATATAATAAAACCCAATGCCTCATTAAAAATTATCAGAAGTATGTGATCATAATATACTTTTAAATATTTCAGAAATACATACCCATATGTGGATAGGTTTCTATAGGGCTTTATGTTTTTAAAATGCAGCCATCTGGAACAATTTCTGAAGTTTTGAATTAGTACAAGCTATTCCTTTAGATATCACTTTGAACAATTTACAAGTTTTAATGAAAATCTTTAAGAAATGTTTAATATCCACGCTTGTTAAAATTGATGCACAGGGCCATTATGAGAAACATTGTTATTACAAGCTTGAGAACCAGATTTGCAGTGTTGTAGGATTACTTGTCCCTACGCTGTATGGCACCAGAGTACTATACTTTTAAATTTTATGGAGTAGCATTTTTAGTCTTCATTTCTCCTGAATTGAGTCTTTATCTCTTATAGTTGCAGTTAGCTCGTGGCTCTATGTATTTATTATTGGGGAAGATAACAGTGCTAGCTGAAAACTTCTGGTTGAACAGAACTCGTATAATACAGAGTATTAGCTTTTTATTAAAATTTATNCTACGCTGTATGGCACCAGAGTACTATACTTTTAAATTTTATGGAGTAGCATTTTTAGTCTTCATTTCTCCTGAATTGAGTCTTTATCTCTTATAGTTGCAGTTAGCTCGTGGCTCTATGTATTTATTATTGGGGAAGATAACAGTGCTAGCTGAAAACTTCTGGTTGAACAGAACTCGTATAATACAGAGTATTAGCTTTTTATTAAAATTTATGAAGACGGTTCATTAAGTCATGTTTTAGGCACATTGTCCTTCACTACTTTCCTTAAGAAAAAAACATTAATGCCAAGTTAGGGATGTGTTTACATCTGTGTTCTCATTTTAATGCTAGCAGCCTCCTGTCTGTGTAAAGTGCAAAAGTTATTCCTTAAAAAGGAAGAAGGGTATTCTGGAATTTTGTAGACAGGATCTTAGAAATGTCTAATAGAGGTAATTCTAGATGAGAACAAGCAATTGACATATAACAAGTAAGATCATACCATATTTCTCTTGACTGAATCCTCTCTGACCGAATCCTCTATTCTTACTCTCTACTGAGTGATCTTTTTAAGTCTGAATCAAATCATTCCCCTGCTGAGCTCTCTACCGGATTCTCACCGTGAGAATAAAGGCGAACTCCTTACCACTCTCTAACTACCTCACGTGATTCTTCTCTGACCACGAATCACTGACCACGTAGTCCTCTACTCTCCCTGCTGTTCACTGCACTTCAACATCATTCACCTTCTTTTGTTTCTCAAAATTCCCCTGTCGGGGTGACCAGTTAGCTCAGTTGGTTAGAGCATCATGCTAATAACATCAAGGTTCAATCCCTGCATGGGCCACAGTGAGCTGTGCCCTCCCTAAAATAATCAACTATGCCATTGTAGCATGAAAGCAATGTGTAACCAATGGCCATGGGTGTTCCCCAATAAAATTAAAAGAAGAAAAAAAATTCCCCTTTCAGGCTCTCCACTTACTGTTTCTTTCTCCCCATAGACCTTCAGGAGGCCCCTTTTCACTCATCATTGTTCTTGGCTCTGATGCCAAGCCCTCAGGGAGGCCTGATCCCTGATCCCCTTCACTAAAGGAGCCCCTCGTCTCCACTCTAGCCCCTATGTCACTGGACGCTAGTTTATCTCCTTCACGGTCAATTTGTTCATTGTCAGTCAACTGTCTCTTAAATGTACTATCCTTATCTGTGTTCAGTGACCACTGTACTTGACTGTAGGTGCTTAAGAAACATTGATTTACTGGCAATTTGACCTCTAAGCCTAACTATGATAGTTATGGTGAGTAATTCATCTATGGCTTTTTCTATTTAATAGAAAACAATTGAAGATAGAAATATGAAGAATAAAAAGTCAACAAATAATAGAGCATCCAGTGCCTCGGGCAGGTAATAAAGTTCTTATTAGCCCTCATTTATGGGTTTACGTTCCACAAAGCTAGTTTTAATGTAACTTTTGTAAAATAACTTGC
>NW_017731408.1:5021407-5026164 GCF_001890085.2 Hipposideros armiger | reverse complement strand
TTGAAAACAATTTCCCTAGATATTTAAATAATAATACTAAAAAAATAAATTTTTATGCAGAATTTAATTTCATACTCAAGAAAATAGTATTATATAAATAAACAATACAGCATTTTAGACCAGAAGGTGATTAACGTTTTTTTTAATGAAAGAAAACTGTTCAGGGATAACAATATTCCAATGGTTTGTATTGCATCACGTTTTGAAAATGTTAGTACTGTGTTTGCTGCTTTAAATAGTATTAAAACTGATATTTTTCAATATTGCCAAAGGAGCAGCTGATAGTAGTAAGATAACTTAGAGTGATATAACTATTCATCTAAAAGGGATTTTAGTAACTTAATAAACCTCACCCAAACTCCTTTTTCCAAGTTGAAGAAACTGATTCCCAAAGACTTGGACTTGCCCAAGCTCACAAAACTAACTATAAGAAATCTGGAGTTAGAACTCAGATATCCGGTTTCTCAGTTGTACTCTGCCCACCATTCTACAATTTTCATAATCTGGTAAAATTTTCACACTAACTTTTGTAACCATGGTCATTATTAACTTAGTTGGCTTATCTTCTCAGATGATTCCTTATTCTTCCACTGCCTTCTCCATAACTACCCACCAGATCAAAACTGTTTGAGCTCTTACACAGCCACTTAAAATGTGGGGAAATACTCAAGTTTCTTAAGCTCTGAGTCAAGATAGAGCAGAGAAAAGGAGTTTCACAAAATGGGAAAATACATGCATGTTAGTCAAGATAGTTCCCAAGTGTAAACTAGTATAGGAAATTATTTTCCTAATTTAATCTTGGCTCTGATTTCAATAGGGCTGTATTGAAAAGTATTTAAACCCATATGCTTCCATTCCAAAGCAGAGATATTATCAATTTTCCTGCCTCCTAGGCGCATTGGCTGACANCCTTAGACAAAACAGAATTTTGTGTTGTTCAGGGATAAGCACATGTGAATTAAAAGTATTAAGAGATATACTGCAATGATAAGCATCAAATTTAGAGTGATGGTTACCTCAGTGGGGTGCAAAGGAAGGAAGATGTGATGAGGGAGTGAACAGAGGGAGGTCCAAAAGTATTGGTCATGTTTTATTTCATAAGGCAGAGAGTAGCTACACAGGTGTTGATTATATTACTCTTCAAGCTATTGTCTATGGCCAAAATATTATTTTTTTGTAAAAATTAAAGACTAAAAGTAATGTTGATAAAATGGTTGCTGCAAAGATAATAGTTACTATATGAAAATATGCAAATTGCTAAAAATTAAAAGTACCTATAGCCATATAGGTAGATGAGCTAAATCCTTGAGCAAAAAATTCACAAAAGGACTAAAGAAATAAAAATGTGCTCAAGCTCAATAATAAGCAAAGAAACATGAGGCTCGATTTTCAATTATTTCTAAAAAACTTCAAGTATTCTCTGCTTCCATGGCGTACTCTACCTTTGCATCCAGTAAATTTACTCCTGAGACTCTGTCCTCAGATAGTCCTCACTATTGATAATTACTGTCTTTGAGTTATGGAATTATAGGTCTTTTTTCCTGTTATACATAATTCTTCTTAAATACTTTTAATATTTAAAAATTAAGTGGTGCATTAATACTTATTGGTAGCATACTTATAAATTAGCAGTATTCCCTAGGTGCTATTCTTTTATAACCAATTAAACTAGGAAATGACATTTAAATGTCTTATTGGATTACTTTGTTCCTCTGTTCATATATGCATATAAATTTATAGTTTTCTATTTTCTCTTTAGGAAAAGAAAGAAAGGCAGGAAAGAATTGAACGAAAACAAAAGAAACGTCATTCCTTTCTTGAAAACGAGGCCCTTCCTCCGTGGAGCCCTCCAAGCAGAACTGTGTTCTCAAAAGTGTTTTGAGAATTCTAATTCTTACATTATTTTTTTATTAATTCAACAATGTTAGCCATAGGTTTAAAACTATTTATTCAATTATTTATAGTTAGAGGAGTCTATTTTAATTAAATGCCAGCCACTTCTGCTGATAATGAAAAAGATGCTTTGGAGCTTAATCAGTGAAAGCATTTTTTGAACTGTAGATAAACTGCCTCAAATGAAAAGCTAATAATCAGATTGCTCTTACTTTTAAAATACATAACCTTCATCATGTCCTGATAATTCTTGCAGTCACATGATCTGTGGTCACTTTCACTAAGCTGTGCTGTTATTTAAGGTTTATTCCCAAAAATAAAAAGGAAACCACCTAGGTACAATGATCATAGAAATACTGAATTTGTAAATGATTGTGCATCTAGATTCAGGTTTTTAAATGAATTGATCTCTGGGGAGTATGTATATATTATTTCTTATGAAATTGATCTTTAGCTCAAAGNTTAGCATCATTTGAGGCCTGGAAGGCGATGAAAGAAAAGGAAGCAAAGAAAATAGCCGCCAAAAAAAGGCTTGAGGACAAAAACAAGAAGAAAACTGAAGAAGAAAATGCTGCAAGAAAAGAAGAAGCACAACAAGTATTCAGCAGCTCTGCAGAGCTGTCTTCATTATTTTTAAATATTTGAAATCTAAATTAGTGATTAACTGGGTATCTACTTATTTTACAGTACTCACAGTAAATAAAATCATTCTGAACTTTTTCAGGCTTTTGAAAGATGGAAAGAGAAGAAGATGGAGTACCTTAAAGAAAAAAATAAAAAGGAGAAAGAATATGAAAGAGCAAAGAAACAGAAAGAGGAGGAAACTGTTGCTGAGAAAAGGAAAGATAACCTAACTGCAGTGGAAAAGTGGTAATCCAAAATAATAAATATTTTGGTAGATTTTAGGTTAACAGCTTTGGCTTTTCTAAAATGTATCCATTTGGCATTCACTAATGCATCTCAGTCTCATTATTGTTAAGATACATTAGGAAATCTCCATTATATATTCTCCTTTAACTTTCCAGTGTTTTATACTATTCTACATAGGAATGAAAAAAAGGAAGCCTTTTTCAAAGAAAAAGAAAAAGAGAAAATAAATAAGAAAAGAAAAGAAGAACTGAAAAGAGCCGAGAAAAAAGATAAAGATAAACAAGCTATTGATGAATATGAAAAATGGCTGGTAGGTGTCGTTTTTAATGCACTTGTATTTGTAAATGTGCTTTTTTGTGACCTCTCTGTCCCTATTTCAGCTCTGTTTGTGCCTGCCTACTGACCATTTCCATCTGAAAGCTGCCCTGTTGAATTCATTCTCTCCTCCTACATATATTACATTATCTTTGATTTACTTGTTTACATTAATGCTTCCACTATTCCCTGAAGCACTCAGGCTTAAAACTTCAGTCATAATATTCTTCCTTACGGGCATCCCCACAATTACTCATTTATCAGTCACACCCATTCTCCCTCGGCAATGACTCTCACATTTAAAATCATGGAAAGCTGACAAGTAGAAGGTATGCCAGAGTATTTCAGGGGGAACTTGGTCATGACACACAGTTAACACTGAATTTATTCCATTTTTTATTCTCTCTTGATCTTTTTGATGAAGGTCTTGTTTAGGTGTTTTTTAATGAAAGACAGCAAATGAAGTTAGGGAGGGAAATACCTTGCTGGACTTTATATTTTTTTTGTTACTTTTTTGTTTGTTTCAGTATACCTTTGTTTATAGTTGCTTTTTACTAATGTCAAACAAATACTGTTTTCTACCTTAAAATATCAATNAATCAAAACTTTGGGAATCTTTTAAATTATCATTAATCAAAAGTGCATTAATCAAATAGAACGGGATCAGCAAGCTGTCTCTGCAAGTTGCCATTTAGTACATTTGTTAGGCTTTGTACGCCATGTAGTCTCTGTTGTAACTCATGACTTCTGCTGTGGTAGTAAGGCAGCAGCCATAGGCAATATGTAAATGAATGCATACAGCGGAGAGGCAGTAAACTTTATTCACCAGAACAGATGGTGGGCCATATTTTTCTGCCAACTCCCGAAATAGAGGACATTATTCTAACTTTATATTTAGAATGCTTTATGTAACAAAATCATACAAGAAACCACTAAAACCTACTTTATTCATATTTTCCATGTAATTTCAGATGTAGTCTGTTTCTAAAAAATGTTGTAATTAAAAATACCTAAAAAGAGCAATCACTTTGAAGCTATACAACTTAAAGTCATAAATTTTAAATTATGTTGAGTGACACTCTTTGTATACTAAGAAAAGACCATTCGTCATTTACAAAGTCATTGTAATTTATTAAATATAATGTAGTTTTCAAATATATAGTAGTTGCAAATTCTAAGGAACCTTGCTTCTACCAAGTATAATTGTAATATTTTATCTTGATTCATTTGAATCTTTTCAGATTAATGACCTCTGAGTTTTTAAAGAATTCTAGCTCTATAAGGAGAACATCGAAAACTACCTCTTCTCAGTATTTAGGAACTTTGAAAGTCTTGGACCAAAAGCCCTCACAGAAACAGAACATAGAACCTGACAGAGCAGATAACATAAGGGCAGCTGTTTATCAGGTAAAAAGAAAAAGGTTTTTTTAATTAGAAGAACTAATCATTTGTATACGATTACCTGTTTATTAAGGAATAAAATAACCCCATAAGAAATAATGATTTAATACTTAATCTAATGGGAAAGATTTTCCTTTGTAATACCTGAACAATCCAAAGGTTTATTTTGAATTATTTCCTTCCAAGTTTTGCTTAACTAATCATAGTAGTTTTTAAAGAAAAATGTGCCATTGCAATTTATAAAAATATAGCAAAAGCAAAAATATTGTTAAGGTATA
>NW_017731408.1:5013736-5018257 GCF_001890085.2 Hipposideros armiger | reverse complement strand
AAAAAAAATTATTAAAATTGTAATATTCAATATATACCAATAACAAAATATGAATACAAGTCATGGGTATACATTTTTTGGCACCCTCGGTATGCATATGTATGTGTATGTGTGTATATATATTACTATATTAACACTTTCTCTTTTAAAGTTTGTATTGTTTTGAAAGGAGAGTTTAAATTTTTCTTTCCTGATACTTTGTATTTGAATTAGGCTTACACAGAAAAAGACTTTCCTACTTTTTTCACAATTCCAAAAGAGGTCATTTTTTTTGTCTTGTTTGTTATACAAAATAATATACTTTCGAAAACTGTACATGTGAATTTCAAAGAAAAACATTAATATATGTAGCCATTATATTCAGTCTTTGAAGTCTGTTAATACTAAAAAAGACAACATACATATAATTTTCTTAATTTTTGCTCATCTTCATATGTTAGAATATTATCAGAAAAAATGATACTAGTTTATATAGAATTTATAAATTTTGTGTTTTCCTTTTTTAAAGTTTTAATCAAATATTTCAGAAATAGATAAAAATTCAAAATCATTTGGGAAACTTTGAATATCATACAGCTTTTTTCTTGTTTTCGCAGGACTGGTTAGAAAAGAAAAATGTGTATTTACATGAAAAGCACAGAATTAAAAGGATTGAAAGTGAAAACTTAAGGATCCAAAATGATCAGGTATTGTGAAATATAAAGTGAAAATATTCTGGGTTTTTAAGTCAGTAAAATATCTCTGGCTATTTAGCATTTCTAAATCAACTGTTTTTTAAATGGCAAAATAACATAAATAAAATAATTGATTTATGATTTCATTTCTCTAGTATTTTATATATTAGTTTGATAAAATATAACCATTTTGCTTAAAAACACAGATNACTCAACAATATAGAATGAACATATTTCCATGCCATTTTACTTTTCTAATACCAGGGTTTTAGCAGTGGAGGTAATCTTTGATGCTGCAACTGCAATTTATTTAACGTTTTGGGGCAATGTGCTACCTTACAAAACATTTAGTGAGTAACAATACAGCAAGCATCCTTGTCATCACTATCTTTGTTGGCAGAGATGGTGGACCTCATTAAATCTATAAAATGAAGAAAGAATTCATAATATTTAAGGAGACGTCGAACGTCTTGTATCTAATGTCAAAATGTCAGAAAACCCATCTGGCTATAGCACATAGGCTTCGTGATAGTCACTCAGGAGATTTCACACTCAGAATGACGCTTCCTGCTGCAGTGTGGGCGCAAGATAGGAAAGATGTCATGGATCACTTGTAAGGTCACATCAGTGCTGTGTATAACTAAAAGAAATTTCATCAATAAAACTAGAAACAGTTTTATATTGCCAGAACTACAAGACATGGAATGGGAGTTGTTTAATGGGCATAGAGTTTCAGTTTTGCAAGATGAAAAGAGTTCTGGAGATTGGATGCACAATACTGAACGTGCTTAACACTATGAACTGTACACCTAAAAATGGTTAGGATGGCCAATTTTATGTATATTTTAATGTTGGAGAGGCTGTGGAGAAAAAAGAACTCTCATACACGGTTGGTGGGAATATAAATTGGCACAGCCACTATGGGTAACAGTATAGAGGTTTCTCAGAAAATTAAAAATAGAACTACCATATGACCTAGCAACCCCTCTCTTGGATATCTAGCCAAAAAACCTGAAAACATTTATCCATAAAGATTTATGTACCTTGATGTTTATTGCAGCATTATTTACAGTGGCCAAGACATGGAAACAACCAAAGTGGCCTTCAATAGATGATTGGATAAAGAAGATGTGGTGTATATATACACACAATGAAATACTATTCTGCCATAAGAAAAGATAAAATAGTGCCATTTGTGACAACATGGATGGATCTTGATATTATCATGTTATGCAAAATAAGCCAGACAGAAAAAGTCAAGAACCATATGATTTCACTCATATGTGGGATATAAAACTGAAAACAACAAAGTAATATGACAAAGAAGCAAAAACTCAGACACAGACAACAGTTTAGTGGTTACCAGAGGGTAAGAGNATGGACAGATCCTCGAAACACAAAATGTACCAAGACTACATCACAAAGAAATAGGAAATCTGAATAGACCTATAACTTGTAAGGAGATGACATGGACATCTTTAGGGAAGTTATTATTCTGCCGACCACAGCTTTCCTTTGCTTGCAAATAAAGGGGCAGAAGCAGGTAGAAGGGGTTACCTGCATCAGGGAACAGGGTGGGAGCCAGAAAGGGTAGAAGCCAGAATGGCAGGAAGATCAGGCTTAAAATGGGGAGAGGATACAGAGGCATGAGGGGCTATGGTGGCATCAGGCACTCTACGAGTAAACAACACTTGGTCTCGTGATGCTCCCCAGCTCCAAGCCTTCACACAGTGTGCTCCCTCTTGACAGAAAACTTCCCTCCATCTTATGTCCATTTACCCACCTAACTTACTCATCCTTTATGGATCAACTTAGAGGTTTCCTCCTCCAAGAAGCCTTCCCTGACAACGCCAGTCTGGTTTGGCTGTTTATGCCTCCATCTCACCCTGAAGTATCCAGATATCCCACATCCAGTGCATCCTATCTTGTTGAGCTTTTCTGAATCTCCCACTATACTGTAAGCTCAAAGAAGGCATGGAAATCTTTTTTTCTTTTTCCTGATTATGTTCCCTGTTCTCTGCACAGTGCTAAGCTCCTAAAACATGCTTAATACATGTTTGTTGAATGAAAGGCTTCCTGAAGAGGCTAAATCCCATGAGAGCCCCGGAGCTAGTGTTACATCAAATGAGTGATCCCTGAACTCTCACCAGAGAAAGCAGACTGAAGGGTGTTTTGCAAAAGGAACCAAGCCTTTCATGAGAGGTAGCAGTGGCTCCCCAGTCTTATCAAATCTGGTTGAGGGTTTGAGCCAGATAACATTCTTACTGTAACCAAAGCTGTAGATTTCTCCTATAACTGTAAGGACCTGAAAAACTGATTACATAAGCCCTCATGTTCTTTAAGGAGATCTAGACTTGGAGTCTCTAGGCTTGCATTTGAATCCTGACTGACCCTTCCTGCCTTGTCAGACCATTAAAGAAAGTCATATAAGTTTCACTAAGTACTAGCTTCTTCGCAGTGTATATAAAAGTGCATTAAATGCTAAAACTTGCCATATCATGTAAGCTATTATTAGTCTAAATGAATGAGAGCTTCAGGTCATTGTTAACATTGGGTGGACTAAGGAGTAATTAGGTTATCTGAATAAAGTGATCTCTGTTAAGCTGGCTGTATATTTGCATGGCGCCTATTATTGCAGTACTTGGATGCTAGAACAGACACATTAGGCTAAATTAATTACTCAGGAGTTGGGGAAAGGCCATCCTTTTTCATTTCATCTGTACTGAAATCATGAGGGAAATAGTTCNGAGAATGGACTCTGGGTGGTAAACAATGTGTTATATACACAATTATTACAGAAATGTACACTTGAAACCTATATAATTTTACTAATCACTTTACCCCAATAACTTTAATAAAATAAAATAAATAAAAAATTGCACAGCAAAACTAAAAATGAACAACAAAAAAAAAGCTTATGAGTTCATCTGTAAGAGATTACAGAGGAACTTCACCCCTAATTATAGAATATGTCTGATCAACTTGTTCATCCCAGATGACTCATTGATTAAATTACAGTTGCTAGGGGACTGTCATAGGCTGATGGGCTTAGACCTAGATTGACTGCTGAGCACCAAAGCAACAATTCAACTAAAACTTCTAATAACTCTTTCTCTCAGATTGTTTTTCTTGGATATTCTTGCCCACTTAATTTTTTGAAATAAGCTTTAGGGTTCTTTTTTAAGCTTTTAAAACAAAATTATGATTCTTGGTAGAATTGCAGTAACCATGCATAAAATAAAATCTGTTGGTTTGAAAAAGATGAAATGAAACCAATTCCTTCCCAGAGAGTGATTGGTGTTCACTTATATCGTTGTATGCATATCCATTTAACTTTTTGAATAATTAAACCTGTGATGTTCATGGAGTCCCTCTGGGAAAGTCTTCTGTGATCCCTGCCCATCTGACACCCAGAGTAACTTCGTCACTCTCTTCCTATATGGACGGCTTCCTCACCCTAAATAAGGGTATTACAGGCCTCAGCTTTTTAAGTGTATGTATGTATTTCCCCAAATTAATAAGAGCTTTATGAGGACAGGAATTATACTTTCTACATCTTGATATTTCTAGTTTATCAGTGGGCTCTGGATAAATATTCCTTGGCTGATAAAAAAAACAAGTTAAAAATATTATATAAAAGAGTGCATTTGTGTTTGTAATGACTATATAGTATGTATATGAGCAGGGACCTATTATTTGATGAAATATAAATAATTCTATAAATACTAACAAGGTGCTACAAGTTGAGTATCATAACTTGCAAATAGCTTAAATTTTTATTTCAAATATTACACTGTTTTTCAGTTCCAAACAAAAAAACAATGTTAAAATGGAAAACTGTGTGTGT
>NW_017731408.1:5009541-5010688 GCF_001890085.2 Hipposideros armiger | reverse complement strand
GCAATCATGAGGCAAAGCAAGAGATGCCCATATATATTGGCTACCAAAATAAAACAATAATTGCTACTTCTGTATCTACATTCTTGTAAGAAAAATAAACCCCTAGGTCACATCAAATGACAAGATTGACAATATGCATTGATGTCACCTGTATAAATAGACTGTCAGATCCTTCCTCTTAAATATTCCTTTCTTCATATACGTGCTGACTGTATTTGGCCTTTTTGAAAGTAGAGTTTTTTAGGATTATTGTAGAAGAAAATATCTTTATTTCTAAATATTTAGTTGTTTAATTTCTGCAATTAGCTTCAAATTTTCTGTTTATGAGAATGTAACTCATAAAAAATAGAGCAATACCTTGATGTGCTCTGTGGTTTACATCACACCTGATTCGCTTTTTCTTTTTGCTTTCTGTCACTATCTAGATTTTCTCTATATCTTCTGTCCTGACAAGTGTTACTGCTTGTCAGGACAGTATTGTCCTTCAGTTCCATATAAAATGGTACTTGGCCAAATATCCTTACAATTCCACAAGCTTGTAATTGATGTCAATCTACTGCCTACTACATGAACCAGTTTTACCCGCTTCTCCCAACTATCTAACTCAATAAATTGGCCTCCTATTTGTAATAACCAAGACGCTATGGTATTAATGTAAATTAGCCTCCAAGATGGTGCTTGGATCACTAAAAATCAATTATGCAAAATAACGATGACTTGTCTATCCCCACTTTTACAGACATGCCACAAAGTCTTACTGCTCTGAAGATAAAGTGAAGCATAAATAAGGTAAGAACTGTAGAAAATAATGATGATTTTTCTTTTTACATGTCAAGTTAAACTACATAACAATTTGCTTTTATCGCTGTTTTAGAGATCTCCAATTAATTTGTTCTCTAGACTTCCTGATGAATTTGGCTAATATCAATATTTCAGCTTTATACATGTGTGACTTGAGTAAAATAGATACTGAATAACATGAATTCAAATTTATAAAATCATATTTGGACCCCATTACTTTAATATTTTCAATTCACAGGTGGTTATCATCCACACATGTATTTGAAAAATTGACTGATAAACAAGATCAAGCAGAATTTACAGAAGTAAATTTTAGTGAGCTTTAAAAAAGTGTATTTCTTTTAGA
>NW_017731408.1:5005683-5007946 GCF_001890085.2 Hipposideros armiger | reverse complement strand
CCAGGTCCAGATGGTTTCACTGGTGAATTATATCAAAAACACTCAAGGAAGAAATTGCACTAATCTTGCACAAATGATTTTGAGGAGGCAGAATAAATGCTCAATTCATTTTTGAGGCCAATATAGTGTTAATACTAAAATCTGATACATATTATTTAAAAATCAGAAAGATATTACAGACAAACATGCCTCATGTAAATAGATGAAAAAGTACCTTGAAAACATCAGCAAATCAAATCCAACAATATGTAATTCAAGATGAATTGTCCTTTGAGGACAGGAATTGACTGCCACATGGGGCATGGGAGGAGCAGCATTTGGGGAAAAAAAACAATAAACCAACAAAGATAACTAGTACCTACTACAAACGGTGCAACTTCTGATTATTTCTAATATAGCTATGCATATTTTTGCTAGGGATAATTAACTTGGATTTTAGAGGTGTACTTTTTTTTATCTTCGGTAAATAAATGTACCTTCTTGAATATCAATGGAGAAGTGCTTAAGTCAGAGGGAATGCAATGTTTCATTAAAATGACTCCTAAACCATTAGAGAGCAGTAGGAATAGGATCCTTAACTCCTAATCTACATTCCATGACATTTCCTGAGTTAACATATTTAGACTTTAAAAAATGAGCTTTAAGTTCTAACAACCTTGTTCATCCTCTACTATTAACATGCACTTAATATACTGGTTACAAATCTGGTCATTTTGACCTAATCATCATTTTGACCTAATTACTACACGATATCTTGCTTCTAAAGCAAGACACATTTAGGTGATTATTATCATCTCTGAAGATGTAATCATCAAAAAGACTTTCTTACCAATGGAAGCCCTTACTTATCTCTACTCTAAAAACATACCATAATCATGATATCTAAATATAGCACTACATAGCCAATTAAGCCTACTCTAAGTAGAAAGTGTGAAGCTTCTAGAAATATGTTCTTTTATGTCATTTCAATTACATTCCAAAGCTTACATCTTGGGATCTGGCATTCACGGTGCTTGCTGTTTATCCTTTGCATTCTTGGCTGGTACTGTAGAAATTTAAATTAAAACCACCATTTACTCGCTGAGCTACCGTCTGTTTTAAGCAAGTAACAAAATTGTCTAGTAGAGAATTCTTTTTGTATCGATCTTCAATCATCCACAAACTGGAAAGAAAACTGAGGGGAAAAAAGGACAATTTGAGATGCTGGACAGAGTGCTTTGTTCTTTAAGATGTTCTAAGGAGAGGAAAACAGAAAACCACTGTTTTCCTCTGATCTATCTTATTCCTTAGATCAGAGGAAGTAGCTCTTTTAAGTACCAATNGAGGTTGACATCTGGAATTTTAACATAAGAGAATTTACCAACAGCTCTGGAGAAGCAACCAGGAGGAGAGGAATCTGGACTCAATTCTAACAGAAGCCGCTGGATGACGGTGACCCATGAAATTGCCTTCTCTAAATTATTGTTTACCCATCTAAATACTACATTTCCTCTATTCCCAAAATTCCGTTATTCACACCAGCCAAGGGCATTGGGTCTGTTCTGTGGGGACAGAGCTCATGCATTTCCTTGGAATCTGGGCCATCTCCTTTGAACAGACATTGGTGTGCTTCATGTAATGTTGGTAAGAAGCGTGGTGGAAGGTCTGCATCCTAAGTCAAGTTGCACTGTGTATAGGGAAGAGCACCTACTTTGTGCCTAGTGGAAAATTTTATCAGTTCCCAATTAGGAACTCAGTTCAAAAAAATAAAATGGATCCTTCCTCCAAACTTCCCCTGCGTTGCCATGTTTTCTGCTTCCTAATCACAACCATCACCAAGCCATGTCTGCGTTAAAGCCAACCTTCAGTACTACATTTAAGGAAAATAGTCTATTTAATTAGATTTAGATTGCTATAATACTTAATTGGTAAATATGTAGAGCTATTATGTCTGTTTCCATTTATGCACAGAAGTGAAAAATCAGATTTTCTTGGAGGCATCATAGCAGAAAAAAAAATTTTTTTTTTAATTCCTCCTATCACCATCTGGTATAGTTTCCAAAAAACATTAAAAAAGTAGCAGAACAAAGGAAAGGGACTTGGGTGGCCCACAAATTGGGTCATCTGTCTTTGAGTGTTTAACACATGAGCTGCGTCACATGTCCCCACCTCATACCCCCCTCAACCTTGCAGGACTGAGGAGACTTTGTCCTTCGCACATGGTCACACTTAGTCACCAGGAGAAATTTAAGCAAGGCCCACAGCCCAGATTCCTGCAATGTTC
>NW_017731408.1:4994635-5002326 GCF_001890085.2 Hipposideros armiger | reverse complement strand
ACGGACACACATATTTTCAAGAAGGTGAGAAAGTACTGTCTTGACAATATGCCTTGTAGGAGAATCATAAATACTTGGTCAGTAACATATGATACTATTTCCCCTGACATATCGTGAAGTATATATACCACATAGAGCACTGTGTTCAATTGATTACCCAGTAGCCAATCTCCCTCTATTCCCTATGAACAAATATCGTTTGTCCTGAGATGGTAATTTTAACACCTAAAACTACATTTCCCATTTTCCTTTGTAGATAGAGGTAGCATTTGACTCAGTACTGGCACACAATACCTGGAAGCCATTAGGCGGGCCTTCTAACACACTTGGTAAAACAGGTACCGATCTAGCCCACTCACGCCTTTCTTCCTTTTGGAAATCAGTTGTGATGCCAGAGGAATTGCGAAAAGAGACATCTTGCCATGAAGACAAGAGTAAGCCTGAGTGCTAACGAGACTGCGAGGTTAATGTTCTCACCGTGGATTACTAACTTTCAAAGTCCTAGTTACATGAGGTAAAAACAAACAAACAAACAGAAAGAAACCCTCTATTTTGTTCAGCCACTTTAAACATGATTTTATGTTATATATGCCACTGAACTTATTCCTAAGTCATCCAGAATTTGAAAACAAAAGTGTAACGAAACAAGGAACAGATTCTGAAGTACAGAACTGACTTAGCGGAGACCTTAACATAGCAGGAGTTGAGGTTGCACCCATTTTATCTCCCCTAAATCTCATTCAGCACTAAGGCAACGAAACGACATTTTTTTTTCTCTGATGAATATCTAGAATCACTTTCCACATTGCTCAGTCTTTTTGTTACCCTGTGTTTCTGTGTCATGAAGCAAAATAGAAAAAGTCAGCACAGCAACAAGTTCTATCTAGTTCATGGTTCTGAGATGTTCTCACATTGATTGACTTTATTAAATATGAGGGTTATCAACAAATCTCAGCTATTTATTCTTTAAACCCCCTTTCCTCTTAGGACCTCACAACACCTCTGCTGCTCTCCATTATGTCGTCTCACTTTACTCCCTATCCTCTCTAAAAATCTATAGTTTGCTATCAACTCATTCATTGATAAGACAGTTGTGTCAATATGATGACATCAGGTGAATTTCTAAAGGTGGAAGCAAATTCTGAAATCTAGGAGGAACAAACTGAGGAAGACAGAACAGGAAGGAGACAGGAAGATCTATTTCTTGAGCTATCATTGGGAGAATTACACAGTTACAAGTAAAAATTGTCAGCTTTTGTATATTAATCATTTTTTAAATGTCTCCATGATTTTCTTCCAGTCACAGAAATATTACCATATCTTGGCCTTTTGATAAATTTGCCTAATGAAAATGTTCTTTACATATTTAATATAAGTGTTGACCATGCTCCCGTCTCTTTGTTATTCTCCTCTTATTGCTAATAGAGTGCCCCACAGGGTAAATGTTATGGAATGACTCTAAATTGAGCTGCATTTTCAGGAAACTGAAGAAAAAAATGACCAAGAAATAGCTGACATTAGTGGTTTTCTGAGAGAAAAAAAAAAGGTAATCGCATGCATCTCTCTCTCTTTCTCTAATTCTTTAATTTGCTATCTTTAGCATGTGCATATTGTGGAAAGACAGGTGTCAATAAAGAGAGGTTCTGTTAAAAATAAGAAAAATATCAGTAGCAAAAAAAATGTTGATTTAAAATTCTCAGAGAAAAATAAAAATTCAAAAAAATTAATAAAAAATAAAAGTATCTCAGAAAAAGAGATACAGAGCCCTCTGAAGATGTATCGACATATACCTTTCCAAAAAAGGTGTTTCATAATTATACCACATTGAAGACAAATGTTTTACATTAAGACAAACTTTCATTTTAACAATGGTGTACTTCTATTTATCTCTCTTCCGCTAACAAGTAATTTAAAATACTGAAAACATTTTCAGAATCATGTTTTTTAAAGTATTGTTATCTAGCAAGAAAACAAGATATGTACAGAAGCAAGAAAACACACAAGCATGGCACCCAAACCAAACAAAATGATAAAGCGAAAGCAGGTTTCTATGAGGAAGCAAGTGCATAAGCCAGCTGCTGACCTGAGGGTATTTTCTGAAGCTCCACATGACAAACTTTCATCGTAACAGCAATAGGAGATAAAGATTAGGCTCCGCATAAAGTAGGAAGGTTGAGGGGTACCCATCCTTAAAGATGGAACTTCAATATTTGCAAGCTAATGAGAAATAAACCAATTCTGCAGAAAAAAAAAAAAAGTAAGAAACTAGATAGTATCAATTACCATGCCAGGCAAAGGAAAAAAAGTATTAATGAGAATTTGAAGTCATTATAGACCCCACATATGGGTTTTCAGACTGAATTCAGGCCTTCTGTGTGTCAGAAAAAACCTCAATCAAATAATTCTAATTAATTCCCAGGCAACTCTGTTGGAAGGTATTTTCAGCCTAAACCTCAAAAGATTGCACAGAGAGAATTCCAAGGACTGTCAACATCACAACATAAATTACAAAGCACACAAGAAAGCAAGAATGCCACTAAAGAAGTAAAAACCACAGGGGCCAATAGTCCAGGGAGAAGGGAAGCTCACAGTGGTGACCTCAACATAGGTGCTGCTTTCCCCATGAAGGCAGGAAATGTTAGAAGCTGAATAAAGCTTTTGACCAGGAGGGATAGCTCAGCCTCAGAGGTTTCCCCCCTGGGGAACAAGAGACCCCAGGCCCACACCAGGCTCTCCAGCAGGAGTACTGGTGCTGGGAAGGGGATCCCCTGAAACATCTGGGGATTGTGACCATCTGTGTGAGACAGAAGGCTGTGGGTAAACCTAGTCGTTTACCTCTTAAAGGACTCGCGTACTGACTCTCTCATTCTCAGGCACTCACCTTAGGCTCCAGAGAAAGGGACAATGACTCGGGTGCTGTCAGAGGCATACAGGAGACAGACTGAGGTGTGTAGCATCAAGGTGAGGGCTGGAGGACAGTTGCCATTTTCCCTGTGTGGAGTCTTTCTCCTGTGCAGCCAGCAAGAGGGCACCATCTTTTCTGTGTTAAGCCCTCCCCCATATGACCTAATCTGAATCTGATTGGCCTGGTGAGCTCCACTGCTCCACCCTGCTGACTCACTGGGCCCCAACCCACCCAACTCCCCCAACACCTGAGGCACTTTCTCAGCAAGCAGCCAGCCTCACCTGCATTTCACTCTTTCTAAAAAACTATCAGGACCTGTGGGTCCCAGGTGGGTGGAGACTGGCTTTAGTGTGCTCTGAGACTTTTGCTGAGTAACTCCAGGCTCAGCACTAGCACCGAACCAGAATCTAATTTAACCTAATAAATACAACTCTTCCCACTCTAGTGACTCCCTGAGACCCTGCCTCACCCAACTTGTGTACCACATGAAGCTTTATCAGTGGCTGAATCTTAAAGGATCTGGCAGGTGGCAGCAGGCCTTGGGGTGTCCTCGCATGTTGCAGAGCTACCCACAGGCCCAGTATTGGTGGCAGCTATCCTCGGTCCACAGTGTGGCCTCTCCCATGTGCCTTCAACTTTAGCACAGCCAGCAAACAACAACAGATCACTGTGTAGCTCCTGCCAGGTAGTCTCCAGCCAGTCACAGGCAGGGGGTGACCTGGGCCTCCACCAGAGCTCCTCCCATGAAGCCCCAGAACCAACATTCTTAGAGGTTGGCTTTACACCACAGCAGAGCACTGCCCAATTAGCCCCACAAGTGGCACACACAAAGGGTGATCTCAACAGGCAACAGAGCTCACTGGGGTGAATCCCACTCAGGAAGGTAAGCCCCCCACAGCAGTCCATAAGCTGTGGATGTGGCCAAACCTCATAGCCAATCAGCCTTAGGTACAATCCCACACACTGACATACCTATTGGGGCTCAACTATAACACAACCCACACAAAAGACACTGCTGGAGCACCTGGAGCAGGTGACCAGTTGGGCCCCACAGGGCACCTACTGCATAAGGCCACCTGGCCAAGACTGGGAGACATAGCAGAGGTGCCTCATGCATAGAAACAAACACAGAGAGGCAGCCAAAATGAGGAAATAAAGAAATACATCCCAAATGGAAGAATAGGAGAAAACTCCAGAAAAAGAAGTACACAAAATGGAAGCAAGCAACTTATCAGAGCAAAGTTCAAAACAATGGTTATTAGGATGCTCAAAAAAGTTAGTGAGAACTTCAACAAAGAGCTAGCTAGTTTGAAGTGAAGAATACAATAACTGAAATGAAGAATACACTAGAAGGATTTACCAGCAGACTAGATAAAGCAGAGGATCGAATCAGTGATTGGAAGACAAGGAAGCAGAAAACACCCAATAGGAACAGCAAAAAGAAAAAAGTATCCAAAAAAATGAGGATAGTTTAAGAGGCTTCTAGGACAACATAAAGCAAAACATCATTTGCATCATAGGGGTAACAGAAGGAGAAGAGAGAAAGCAAGGGACTGAGAATGTATTTGAAGAAATAGTGACTGAAAACTTTCCTAACCTGGTGAAGAAAATAGACATACAAGTGCAGAAAGCACAGAGTCCCAAACAAGATGAACCCAAACAGGCCCACACCAAGACACATTATAATTAGAATGGCAAAGCTTAAAGACAAAAAGAAAACCCTCAAAGCAGCAAGAGAAAGGCAACTAGCAACTTATAAGGGAGTTTCCATAACACTGTCAGCTGATTTCTCAACAGAAACTTTGCAGACCATAAAGGATTGGCACAAAATATTCAATGTGAGGAAAAGCAAAGACCTACAACCAACACTATTCTACTCAGCAAGGCTATTATTTAAAATTAAAGGACAAATAAAGAGTTTCCCAGACAAGAAAAAGCTCAAGGAGTTCATCACCACAAACTCACTATTACAAGGAATGTTAGAGAAACTTCTTTAAGACATAAATAAATAAGTAAATAAATAAATAAATAAATAAATAAATAAATAAACAAATATAAAAATTATGAATAATGGCAATAGCTACATATCTATTAACAATTACATTCAATGTAAATGGATTAAATGCTCCAATCAAAAGATATAGAAGGGATGAATGGCTAAGAAAACAAAATCTTTATATATACTGCCTACAAGAGAATCAGTTCAGAATGAAAGACACACATCGACGAAAATGGAAAAAGATATTTTATGAAAAAGGAAACAAAAAACAAAAAAAGCTGGAATAGCAATACTTATACCAGACAAAACAGACTTGAAAACAAAGGTCATAACAAGAGACAAAGAAGGACCCAGTAATCCCACTTCAGGGTATTTATCTGAAGAAACCCAAAGTGCTACTTGGAGGGGATGCGTGCATCCATACGTTCATTGCTGCATTGGTTACAATGGCCAAGAGGTGGAGGCAGCCTGGGTCTTTGTCAGTGGATGAATGAATAAAGAGGAGGTGGTACATATATACAATGGAATATTGCTTGGCCATGGATGGAATGGGTTCTTGCTATCTGTGGCGGCATGGATGAACCTAGAGGGTATTGTGCTGAGTGGAGTGTCAGACAGAGATAGATGCAATGTGATTTTACTTATATGTGGAATCTAAAAAACAAATAAATGAACAATACAGAGACAAATTCATAGATACAGAGAATATTTTGATAGTTACCAGATGGGAGATTGGTTAGGGGTGTGGATGACAAAAGGGGAAGGGATTAGCAGGTACAAATTGGTAGTTACAAAATAGTCATGGGGATATAAAGTAAGGCATAGGGAATACAGTCAGTAATATGGTAATAACTATGTATAGTGCCAGATGGTTACTAGACTAGTCAGGGGGATCATTTCTTAAATTATATAAATGTCTAACCACTATGCTGTACACCTGAAATCAATATAAAATAATATTGAGCGTCAACTGTAATTGAAAAATTAAAGGTGGGAAGGTGAAGGGGAATAAGAGGTCCAAATTTCCAGGTATAAAGCAAAAACATGGAGATGTAATATATAGCCTAAGGAATATAGTCAATAATATTGTGATGGCATAGTACAGTGTCAGATGGTTGCTGGACTTAACATGGTGATCATTTCTTTAGGTATATAAATGTTGAATGGTGTATCCCTGACATTAACATAATATTGTATGTTAACTAGATTTTTAATAAAAATCTTAAAAAAAAAATAAAGAGCAACAAATAGAGTAAGTATGTAGCTAAATTTAAATAACTATCAACATATATCCTACAGAAGTTCTATCAAAGTAATTAACTCTTTTTATCCTGGGGCAGGAAGAAATATTTTGCAGAACTTTATGGGCTTGGGGAGAAGAGAACAACCCCCTACCAAGTAATAACTAAAAACAATGTGATTTCTTAGATGGCAGCATTTCTTAAGTGAATTTTATGAAGCACTTGTATCAGAATCCCTTAGAAATGGAGTCCTACCCACACATACTGAATCAAAATTTGTGGAGCTGAGACCCTGGAAACTGTACATTTCATGCAGCAGATAATTCTGATGCAAAGTAGTGTTTAACACAAACTGTTATTAAATAGAGGGTGGGTGCTACTCTTTCTAGAATAGAAATAGTTATAGCCTTTTAAAAATAACATAATTGGAATAATGGTAATGACTACACTTAAGTTTAAAAAATATCTGTTTCATGACCCCACACACCCAGGTGGATCAATGTTTACTTTATCTACTTCAGGTGAGAGTGTAAAATAGAATGTAACAATAACAAAAGTACTTTCTATCACAGATTAATAATCCTAATGGTCAGTAAACTTTTATTCTGTTTAAACTTTTATTCTCTCTTATTGTAAATTATAACTTTTTTCATTTTTGCTCATAACTTAATTGAAAATGGAAAAGTTCTTATCTTCCTTTTAAAGATTCTTTAAACTTAAATTTCAGTACTACTGATCACAGTTCTTACTTGTTTAATCTTTGCAAGGTACTACTCTGAAAATTGGGGTGAGGAAAAAAGATTAACAAAGTACGGTTATCGTCTCAAAGCTTTTAGCTTTCCAGTAGAGGAGGGTGAGCCATACAGACAACTAGGCTTTGGTCATTTTTGTAAAATCTTTTCAGATCTGTGCCAAAAATTACAATTTGCATAAGTTCCAAATTTGAAATCATAAGGACAGCAAATGAATGTATGTGGGTGGCCAGAAAAATAATTTGTAAATTCCGCACATGTGGGGTGGTCATGAATATAAGCACATGCTCTAAAGAGCAAAAGAACAGTGCCTCATGTTCTATGCTTTCCCCTTGAATAAGGCAAGAATTTCGGCATGTCTGTACCTTGCTTTAGTCTCTCCATTCTCCTTCAACCGAATTTTGACATTGAAGTAGCTTAACCTAGTAGTTAATAATAACAATACATGGAACTAACTGCTTGGATATAAACCCCAGCTCCAGAGTTGATAGATTTGTGATGTTGGGCATGTCAATTAATTCTGTCTCACTTTTCTCATCGGTAAAATGAGGAAAATAGCATTACCTACCTCAAAGCATTGTCATAAGAATTAAATAAATTAATATTTTCAATTTAGTGTCTGATAAGTAATAAATACTATGCAAGTAGTATTTTATTAAACAAATATTAATATTTATTACTAAGTCAAAATTGTCTTAATTTTACATGAAAACTTCCACAGCTAAGCACTTCAGTGTCTTTGCTAATAACTTCTAGTCCTTGGTAATTCTGACAGTGATAATTATTACTAAGTC
>NW_017731408.1:4992731-4993494 GCF_001890085.2 Hipposideros armiger | reverse complement strand
ATTTCTTACTTGTAATGACATAAACATTTACATAAAAAAAGAAAATCAGGAAATGATGCAAAATGGTAAAAGTACTACATTTACGGATGAAAATTAATAATATCCTTTTATGCCACCAATCATCAGTTATAAAATATAATTTAAAATAATATGTCACCTTAAATATCAACAACTCATCCTCCAGAAATTAAGGCATAATTGGAAAAGAGTGTTATTTAAATAGTGTGGTGGCGTCCCATGGAATAACAATAAGTATGCTGGTATCTGGAACAGCTTCCTGGCTGTCCCCCACCTGGCCTTAAAGCCATAGAACACTTTTCAGGAATTGTTACGCTAACAATTGGCTTCTAAACACTTCTGTCGCAGCAAACAAAGCCAAAACTCTCATTGTCTTACAGCAGCAAGTATTTATTACTTGAACATATTATAAGGGCTTGATTTGTCTGTGGCTCTTCTGGGCAAGGCTAGATTTCTCATGCCCTCTTACTTCAAGTCTCAGGCTAAAGGAGTAGCCACTGAGATCTGCTTTTCTCATGGCAGACACCAGACACTGGAGGGGACAGAAAAAAGTGCAAAAGTTCATTGAAAATATTATATCTGTTTGGACATTATATAGGTCACATACACTCACATCTCATTAGCCAAGCAGTTGACAGGACAGCTAAGTGTACTCCACCTATAGGAAGGTATAGCAAGTGCCAAGAAGGAACAATTGACCCCTATGTATGTAAGATAATAAGCTCCTTGTCCAGAACACAGCAAG
>NW_017731408.1:4989606-4990566 GCF_001890085.2 Hipposideros armiger | reverse complement strand
ACTCATTCATTTATCCTTAAATATTTTTATTAATAGTTACTGGGAGAGACTAACCAGTGTTAGGCACTAAAGATGCAAAGCTAGATAAGACATAGTAAATCATCTTCTTTCTCTAGATTTTCATTTCACCATTTTCACATCAACTTTTACAAGTGGATTAGCAAATAGTGTGAGTCTCTTTATTATTCTTGTAGAAATTGGTGGTCTTTATTCAAATATTAGTGATTCTTTAAAACATTGTGTGTAGTTTCATCTTCCTAATGTTCTATTGGAAAAAAATATTGTGAATGGATTTTGGTTTTACAATACATACCATTTACCCCTCCAGCCAGAGTTAAGAAGGATCCTCTAGTCCCACTTCTAGCAATTTTATAGAATCTTATGTCATACATATTTGAGTGGAAACTTTATCCCTCACTTTCATTACTTTCACTAGAAGGTCTTAGTTCCCTTCACCCCGCTAACTCCTTTCTTGTAAAACTCACACATTTCTATGAGCCACTTCAAATCTTTTGTAGAAGAGGGCTTAGCATAAACAACAGAAATGTCTAGTGTAGCTCTTGGAGAATAGAAGTGAATGTAGCTTTTCTTGTAGATCATAATATTTAAGTTGTTTTCAATAGCTGGCCTAGGTTATTGTTTAACTTAAATAAAATTCCATAATTAAAATACATTCTAAGAGCTTAAGAACTAGAATTATGGCATGATCTATATCAAAGAGCCTGAAAATAAATGGAAGGATAGATGTTAATTTTTCTCAACAATTCATCAATCAAAATAGAGTTAATGAATATCTGACATCTTCAGGTATGAATAATGCAAATTTTGATCAATAAATACCGATAAAAATAAAAGTTTTTTCATAGGTAAGAAAGTTGGCACTGCAGTGTTTTGAAGGCATACTTCAAACAATTTTCCCTGATCTCAAGGAATCTGGGGAACAAAAACTAATGTTTTTTT
>NW_017731408.1:4957849-4986156 GCF_001890085.2 Hipposideros armiger | reverse complement strand
GTGGTCAGCCTGGCACAGGGTGTTAGAAGTCCTTCCAGGAACATTTCTCACATCCTTGATGAAACACTGCATTTTCTATAAATCACGGTGCCTCCCTTTCAAATCTGAACCAATGGCTTGTCAACAAAAACCTCATAAATTTATGAGTAAGCATAAGAGAGCAAAAGGGCAAGGACTCAGTGTGCCCTCTGTGAGTGGGAAATAAGTGGAGCCTTTATGAAATGGCTGTGTAAGAACTGTTAACCACCTGGGAAATGCATGCTGAGGTTACTTAGCCAAGACTTATCATTAGAGCTAATGCGATGCCCCTGTGGCTTCATTCACCCAAAAATGTTCTAATACAGGCCAATGTGGTCAAGTGTTTACTTACTGCTGCTTCCCCCAGTGATGAATGTAAAATGACTCGCAGCCCTGTACCTTTGAGTTCTGGTAAGTGGGAATTCACACAGCGTAATCACTACTCACCTTACTGAACATCTAATGCCATTAAGCCCAGTGGTGAAACCAGCCTCAGTCACAAATAATTTTGACTGCTATTGACTGAGGTAATTAGTGGTGGTTCCAGTTCTTTGCAACAGGTGGCCGTGTTATGTTCCTGTGTGCAAGGAAGGGAGTTCTACTCACAAAGGCGTGCTTGTGGGTAGCATGCCGCTCTCTGAATGACTTGGAATTAATTTCTTAGTCTTTAAAAGTGCATTAAGATTGGTATTTTCCAAGTAAAGTGACCTGGGTGGATTTTACTGCTTTGGTCAATTTAAAATTAAGAATATAAATTAGTAAGCCTATAATGTTCTCCACTTTAAATAGTTGACAGGAAGATTGAGGGCTGAAAATCTCACTTATTGGTAATGAACCAGTACTAGAAAATTATATTGGAGATGAAACAGTGTTTCTATAGGGTTATGTAACTTTAAACTTTAGCATTACTATTGATTTATCTACAATACAAGAGCTAAAACATAAAATAAATCCTTTTGCACTTTTTTGCTTTATATTTTCATAATGAAGAAAATTTATTAATATTAATGGCTTTCTGTCTTTATTTCACTTATAGTTTAAATATCCCATCACAAAAACAGATACATGGATATAAATATAAACTCTAATACACATAGAATGCAGAACACCATTTGTTTTTGCCAAGAAGGAGGTACATGTCCTTTGAAAATACCATGTTCCTGAAACATGTACCTATAAACACATCATTTTGAGTAAATCAAGTATATTTTGCAAGTTGAAGTCTTTTAAAACTAAACAGATAGATCTATCTAGGCTGAAAGGGGGAAACAAAATCAGGCAGCAAATGAGCAAGTTGGTTGGTCTGGCTGTCATATCAGCTGTGTGACTTTGGAGAATTTACTTAACATCACCAAGTCTCAATGTCTTCATCTTTAAAATTAGATAATAATTCTTACTCTAAAAATTTGTATAAAGATTAAATGAATATTATACAGAATGTAGTTCAGAATTGTGTATGTAGTATTTTTAAAAAATGGATACCCATTAGATTTACTCAGTCAAAATTAATTTCACAAATATTTATTGAGGCCTATTGTGTGCCAGACACTAGGGTCTAAGTATTTAGGCGTAAACTGGTGAGCAAAAAACCAAACATAGTATGTATTAAAAATTAAAAAACAAAAGGAAGAATAGAGCTAATCCCCTTGGAGATTTCCATTATAATGGGGACATAGTAAAAAAATCTCACAAGTAAATTTAAGATTGTGACCGTTGAAAGTACATGACACTATAAAAGTATGTAACAGGGAAGATACATTAGTTAAAGAATGGGAACAATTTCCTTGAGAAAGTGATGATTCAACTGGAATATGAAGGAAAAGTAGGAGCAAAATAAGTAAAGAGAGAAGAGAAGGTTGTTCCAGGCAGCATTTGTGAAGCCCTGTAGGATGAGGGACACACTGTTCGTTAGAGGAAATACAAAGAACCATTGCTATAAAAAAGATGCTCTTTTTTCACTCATCTTTAGAAAAATTTCTTGGCCCTCTTTTTCCTAATAGCTACTGCTCCATATTTTTGCTTGGTTTTAAGCAAAATTCCTCAAAAGAGTTATTTGTACTTTTTTCTCCAGTTCCCCTACTATACTCTCTTTAAACTCATTCCAATTGGACCTGCACCATTTCACCAAAGCTACAAAATACCATAACCAACAAGATTTAGTCATGCACAGTTATATATGGTAAGCCTAGGAAACACAAGAAAGGACTTAGAAAAAAGTGGAAGCCCTTAGTCATAATGTTTCGCCATGTTAACTACTTGTTATTACAAACTAGTAACCTAAGCCTTTCCTGCAAATTCACTTTGATTGACCTTCTAGCTGAGAACGGTGGGGGGCGGGGGGTATGGGTGTTATGAACAAGCATGTGAACATTTATAGCCTGTTGTGTCCCTTCTCTGTTGTCTTACTTCAGGCCTCTGCATGGTTCACAACTATCTCAAAAGTTTAAACATTGATTTTTCAATTATATTGCATTTAGGGTTATTTGTGAAAGAACTATACATATTCTTGTGTTTATAAGATCATTGCAAATATGAAATGTAAAAAAGATGTCATTATTGACCACCAGAGCAGTAGAATTTAGAACATATTCAGGGAGAGAGACAGAGAGAGAGAGAGAGAGAGAACTTTAAAACAACTGATTTCCTGAAATATCCCAATCAAAGTGTGTCTCATGCTGAAATAAATGAAGGCAGAAAACAATACAGTACATGAAGTGAAAGGAACAAAGATGTATATTATATCTGGCTAGGTTTTGAGCTCAGTTACCGTGTCACAGAAAAAAATGGGCTAAAAGAATGTACTTTACAATAAATTTAATAAAATAAGCTGTAAGACATCTTACATTTCTGCCAGTATAGACTCTCTTGGAATTTTCACTTAAATTCTATATTATGCATTCAAATTCTCATTTATATATCGAGCATAAATCAAAATTAATGAATTTGTTAAAGAACTTTTTATTGGTATTGCTATTGGAGCAAATGAGTTGATTCATAATATCTTACAACTTGTTTCCGGTAGATTAACAGCAATATTATTATTTTGGTGTTGAATAACAAGGTTCTCAGCATGAAGAAGCTGAAGATGTTTATATATCATTCAAAAAACACTTTAATATAGCAACTCAGGCTTAAAGAGAGGTACCAAAATACATGCTAGAAATGTTCTATTGATCAAACTTAACAAGTTTTCATTTCAACAAGGAACCATTAACACTCCCCAAACATTCAGGTTTACAAAAAAGTCATGAAGGTAAGATATGCATTTAGGATAATACGGCATTTGGCTTTCTTCTATGCTTAGATCACAGGGGCACTTAGAAAATACTAACAATAATAATGAAAATCATGAAAAAACTGAAACGTTTCACTGTTCATAGGACTAAGTCCTGTTACCTTAATTTTAAAATACATGTACCATGCCTATTTTGTATGAAATATTCAGCAGATATAATTTTAGGGCTGCACCGTTCAGCATGGCAGCCACTAACCACACGTGACTGTAGTGCACTTGAACTACAGCTAATTGGAACTGAGTTGGGCTCTAGCTAGAAAATTCACACGTGATTTTGTAGACTCATTATTTCTAAAAGAATGTAAAATATCTCATTAAAGACATCTAGTATTCTCCCCAGGATGAGGAGAGCAGAGAAAACCATCACTCTTATCTTTACTAAAAACAAACAAACAAAAACCCATGGAATAACTTCAAATTCATGCCTCTTTTATCATCTATTAGAGAAATGAGGTTGCAAAGCAACTAGCTGTCCAAACACTAAGGACAGACAGGCACCTTCAGGGACAGAAATGACACGAGCACCCACTTATCAGATGCACTGGACACTAATATGATGAACTCAGCTATGATAGTTGAAGACTTGGTGAAGACCCAAGTCACACTGGCAAGACAGTGTAGGATCCTTGGGGACTATAAAAAATCAGAGGAGTCCACAACCCCTTGCAAGATTTTCTCCGTGAATCCAACCATGTGCTCACAGAAGAGATCACAGAGCCTACGAGGAAGTGTTGTTTTGGGTGCAGACCCAGGGGGAGGAGTCACCTCCGCAGAACCACCAAGAAACTCCACTTGATCTTCCCCCCTTAGCTCTTCATAAGGAACAAATGCCCGTGGGAGGGAGGGAAACAAACGCTTTCACCTTAGAGCCCGGGCAAAGGGCAGGAAGAGAAAAACGGACTCCTAAGAAGAGGCAGGAATCCATGCTGAGCCCACACAGCCAGGAAAAGGGCAGAAGGACTGAGAAGGTCACACCTCTGACACCCAGGGACTTGGTTCCTGCCTAAGGCTGAGGCTTACTCAGAACAAAGAACACCCACCATCAACAAGCAGACAAGCTTCAAACAACAAAGAGAGCTTCACTGAGGTGCGGTGGATGATGTGATCAAAATCAAATTTCGTAAGCTCTTTTTAAAGAACCAAATTCAACTGAGTACATTTTAAAGATCTTCTTGGCTTTATTCAGTGATTCATGATTCAGGAAACATCCATTCTAGTAGATACAAAGGAGCTCTGACAATCTCCACAAGGCAAGAGATTTTATAGGCAGAAGGGAGCAGTACCAAAAAAGTTATAGAGGGCATTTGCTGATGGGTTAAAGCAGGGCTATTTCCTTTATATGGGGCCAAGGGAAGTCTTATAGCTGGGGCTGGTAATTTGTGTTGAGCAGGCAAGGGCTAATTGGTTGACTGAGGCCTTCCATTTCTGGGAGAGCCAAGCATAGAAACTTAATTTTTAGTTTGCTGTTGTGAAGCTTAGCATGACTGACTCCATCTTGAGTTTAATCTGGTTACTTTAACACTATCTTGGTGAGGTATGGAGTATGTATGAGAGTGGGGAAAGGCCAGAAGTAAAGGCACAGCTAGGAAGGAGTTTCACTGCTCCTAATAAAACCAGAAGCTGGAGCGGTGGTTTTAGGAATAAAGATAGAGAGACTCGGAGAAGGATTTGTATTGTAGAGGGTAGGAGATTTCAAGATAACTCAGTGGCTTTGGCTGTAGGTTGAAAGCCAGTGCTCTGAAACATGATGGTAAATACAACCATGAGAAAAAGACTTTTGAGGGTAGATAGAGTTTTAAATGTGTTGAGTACAAGACAAATAGGGTCAGTTAAGAGCTGGAAATGTTCTGGACTGAGTCTTGGTGTCTTGTACCAATTTGTATTGGGTTGTCAGAAAGTCATGCATGTTTGCAACAGATGGCACTAGTTCATTTTTGGAAGTACTAGTACATTCGCATCTATGTTATTGCTATGTCATTTGACAGCTGACAGTCTGGCTTCATTTAAAAAAATTGAGCAATTGGATTGAGTTTTGGAGATTTTACAAGTTAAAGATGGAAGACCAAACTGTGCATTTTTGCAGAAGTACTGTTTTACTTCTGTAAAGGGAAGAACACACATCAAGCTTTTGAAAAGTTGCATAAAGTTTATGGTGACAATGCTCTATAAGAAACTCAGTGCCAACAATGGTTCACGAAATTCCATGTTGGTGATTTTGATCTCAACGATGCTCCTCGGTCAGGGAGGCCCACCGAGGTTGATGACAACAAAATAAGGGCATTGATCTAGTCAAACCCACGCTACATGACACGAGAGATTGCAGAAATATTGAACATCCATCATTCAAGTGTTCACGACCACCTGAAGAAGCTGGGATATGTAAGCAAGCTCAATATTTGGGTTCCACATGAACTCAAAGAAGTTCATTTGATGGTGTATATAAACATCTGCAATATGCTCATTAAACATGAGGAAAATGATCATTTTTTTGAAGTGACTGATAGCTGGTGATGAGAAATGGATTGTTTACAACAATGTAGTGTGCAAAAGGTCTTGGTCCCGACATGATGATTCACCTCAAATGACATCGAAAGCAGACATTCATCAGAGGAAGGTTATGCTCCCAGTGTGGTGGGATTTTAAAGGTATCATGTTTTTCAAGCTCCTACCAAGGAACCAAACAATCAATTCGAATGTGTACTGTTGGCAATTGGACAGTTTGAATGATTGCATCATCCAGAAAGGTCCAGAGCTTGTTAATTGTAAAGGAGTTGTGTTCCATCGCGACAACACGAGACCACACACAAGGTTGATCACCCGTCAAAAATTATTGGAGCTTGGATGGGATGTGTTGCCACACCCACCATACTCGCCTGATCTTGTGCCATCAGACATCCACTTTTTTTGCACTCTTCAAAACTCCCTGTGTGGTATAACGTTCAATTCAGATGAGGCTATAAATCAGCATCTTGTTCAGTTTTTTGCAAATAAAGACAGGTCCTTCTATGAACAAGAAATTATGAAGCTCACTGAAAGATGGCCAAATGTTATCAAACAAAATGGGCACTATATCATTGATTGCTCTTTGTTCTTTATATAAATAAATGATCTTTGAAAAACATAGACAAAATATGTCATGACATTTTTGACAACCCAGTATCTTTTATTCCTATCATAGGCCATTTTATGTAGGTGAGGATGATCAGTAATTTAATGATACAGTCTGAAAATCTGGTTATTTGAAACTGAATTGTCATTGGTTATAGGCTGATATAAAATGGTTAACTTTGAAGGCATGGTTTCTAGCCACTTTATGAGTGAAGATTTCTTTACATGGTCTAAAAAATTTGGGATCCCACTGGAGTAAAATTATGTTTTGGTATGTGTTGACTGATAAAATGTCTAGTGACCAAATGCCACCCTGAATTTTTATTAATCAAAACAGAATCTCATGCATTTGAAATAGAATGGTGCATTTGTGGATGCAATGCATTATTTATTCAATCAACAGGCAACGTTTAGTGTATGTATGGAGTCAAGATCCCTTGAAATAACCCCAAGAATCCAAGAGGCCTGCAGCTTATCATGTGGTGCTTGATTTTCTTGGTTTAATTATCACATCATAGAAATAAAAGCAGAAAAATCTTAGGAAGTCAGGTAGAACTACCCTCTGATAATTGAAATGCTTTATAACCTCCAAATCCAGTCCAGTTTAAAATGTTTTGGTCAATGAGATTTTGACATATAATTGGGAAGAATATCACTCCATATAAAAACTCCTATAATAAAAGTTTCTTCCAATGCACTAGAGTTTTCTTGGCTCAAGGCTAAATCTCAGTTTTCCCTTTACCCCATTTTAGCATTTTTATTAATCTGTTTACTCATTTTTCAATGCCTTATATTGTAGAAAAGGTTTGACCTCAGCAACATGCTCAATCTGAACTAAACATATTTTCATACATTGTAATTTTCTTTTATAAGTGCAAATTTTTAAAATCCTTAAACAATTTCTGGAAGTCTCACTTTCTCATTAGCAAACTCATTAATCCTACAAACTGGTGCTGATATTTATTTACTTAAACAGTTATTCTCCAATTCAATAATTAGTTGAAGCTGTCTACAGGGGTGTTTTTAGATAGTGTTATAGAGATATTTGGGTCAATAAATAGAAGAATTAAGAATAACAGTTATTTCTAATTCAGCGACTGGATACACATATTAAACCCCCTCCCAATGCTATTTCATGTTGAGATTAACTGTTCTATAACCAAATTCTGAACAAAATGCATATAAAAATCTTGCCTTATTTGATGGTTTATATTTCAGGTCCCTTTTTCATATGTAGAAGTAGAGCACACATGATATATAAAGCCAATGGAATTACATAAGCAAGTTTTTTCTAATGTTCATCATTTGATTAGTTTCACCAAAGTTAACTACGTTTGTGTTGCTTCAGGTACTCACTAAAAGGAGTGAATTACTTATGTTTTTATTGATATTCTTGAACTCTCTGTTGGTCAGAGTAAAAGCCATTTAACTTAGTTAACACTTTGTCTAACTCATAATTTTTATATCTTGCGCAAATTCCCAAATAGAAAATTAAGTGACTAGGTACCTGATCCATAGTTCACCTCTACAAGGCAGCCCAAGGAAAAAGTGTCTCCCCAAAGATGCCTTGATTTCTTATAAAATCTAGGTATGTGGGTGAGGGCACTGATTGGGCCAGAAGTGTCCTACAGTAAAGGAGTGAATGGCCAAGCAGAGACTCTAGAAGTGGGGCCAGGATGGCTAAACTTCCTTGTGCTTTGTCATGATCTCACCCTACTTAGCTAAGCTGGAAAGACTAATAAATGTTAGCCAAATATCTTTCTGTCAACATTGAAGTTACTCTGTGTGTCTCCGGAGCCATGGCAGGAATCTAAAAAAAAGAATCAATGCACGTGAAAGAAAATGGACCAGTTGACAAATAAGTATGGGCCTTGTACGTATTCTGATCAGACACGGGAAACATATGCTATTATATAGAGCTACAGCCTGAAATCTCCTTAGAGGCCACATTGTCCCCTTTTACAGGGTTGCCTTAACAAGGTGTAAGTCATGACAAAACAAAGTACAGGCAGTGAGCTTAGGCAAAGACTGAAAGGCTCTACATGCTATTAATTCAAGGGGCCGAGACCACCCCTTTGACAACAATTACAAAATTTCCTAATCTTTATCCAAAACTTTAGCAGTGGTAATTCATCCCACTGTGTTAAATTTTCTTCCTACTGAAGTTAAAACACACCTGAATGTTTTCATTTATTACTTACTGAGACTCCATTAACTCTACCTTTTCCAATGGACCAGCCAGATAAATGTAGATCCTTAATGACAGAGACATATAATTAGATATGATAGTTTCAAGGTGCTCCAGAAGTTAGCAAGAGATGATATCCCACAGCCAGCTGGATATGCAGGATTGGAGCTGAACTGAGAGGCCTGGTGTGGAGGTAAAAATTCAGGTTAATCAGGATGTTGATAGTGGACGAGAGAAGGAACTGAGCATAGGTGAGGAATACCAGCATGTTAAATGTGACATTGTGTTTTTCTCTGAATACATACATCAGATGCTGACACTTAGTTCCGGGACCCCTGTAAGGCGCTGCTCCCTTGGGTGTGGCTGTTGCTCTGGACTCCCAGCTTCTGCTTTCAGCTTTGCCTGATGCAGACTCATCCCCGGGCCTTCTGGGTGTTCTGGGATATATTACCTGACCGTTGGAAACCCACTTGCCTCACTTGTGCTTCCAGCCAATCTCTGGCAGTGGAAACAGAATCAGGGAGGAGGACGAAGGAGAAAGAAACTGATGAGAGGGATGTAGGCTTGGGAATAACAGAACCTAGTGTAAGATATTAAGTCAATTTGTTTGACGCCATGAGTTTTCTACAAGGATGACATCACTTTATTGCACAGTTATGCAACTATCTTTAAGAATGTACTTGGTAGGCAAAGTGTATTCAGTAAGAGAGGGTAATTATATCAGTACAAATGACTAGCACTAGTTGCAAACTGCTCAAGATCTATGTGCAACTATTTGGTATGAAAGTAGCACCACATCACAACACTGACAGTTCCAAAATTTCATTTATTCGTATTCTCTAATCATATCTACGACAAAAAAATAGCTGTTGGGACCTGTTTTTACAAAAAAAGGTCTAATATTCATGACTATAATCATCTGTTTTACTTTGTTTTGGAATGTAATAACAATTATAAATAATTCTCATGTGGGTCCTCCTAAGTAAGGAATGCCTACGTTTAATTTTAGACTTTTAAGCTAAACACCAGGACGCAAGTATAAAATCCTTATCTTGGAGACAAACCAGATTTATGTAACTCCTGTGGAGCTTTGGAGGTCATGAACTATTAAGTACACTATATCTGTCCATCTGTGAGGCTTTTTGTGCCTTTGACAAAAAGTACTGAGGCAATTGTTTAAATGGGGTTGTCCATGTAGCAAATAGGAAGTTTTTATTTCTGGTAAATTATTTTTCCTGGAACAGAAAATCAGGAGAAATCCTCAAGTGTGAAATTTTTCTGATGTCTTCAGTGAATCTAAAACTACATGGTCTCTGTCCCCCTAGATCCTATTGTTACATAAGTCAATATGGCAAGTCCAGTGGGATCCGGATATTGTAGATCTATGCTGACTGGTTGTATTTGGCTCCAACTTAATCTACACAGTGCCCTCAGCTGTCCTGGCCCTAAATACCTCTCCTGAGAATCCACTTTTCTTTCCCTCCTCAATTACATTCTTGAAACAAGATTCTGATTTGCTTCTGTCAAAGAACAGGAATGATTGCACAGTAGGGTCATATGTCCTTAGAGGCTGATCATAGCTTATTCTACCTTAATAGATGACTCTAAGCATTTTTAAATGTGTTGGTGTTCAAAATGATAAACACCAGTTTGATATGTGTCATCTTCATTTATCAACTGGTTGAGGAAAATAGGTTACACTCACCAAGGAGCTTTCTTAAACGCATATATTCAAATCACTTCTGTTTGCATTCCAGAGTGCATCTCCCCCTCCCCTCATTCCACCCACCCAACGACCAGTGATAGTTACTTCTATAGGGACAACCACGGGAACAGTATGCCATATGAAAAACGGCTAATAACCACTTTTAGATGTTTGAATGTTCTATACACAAACAATGTACGATATTGGATGATAGTGTACCTCGAAGAGGTTTTTATGTTTGTAATTAAATATCTGTAGGTACACAGACATATAGACTTCCTTATTTCTCTTTACAATGCAAGTTACTTTCCTATGAGAAGGGCAAAAAACAATTTTTAAATATTCACTTATTTTTTTTATTTCTCATGAAGTGCAGCACATTTTAATTTTAATGTAACAACATGTGCCTACGGTATTGTGATCAGCTTTGTGGTATTTTGCAAGTAATTTGTGAGTGTTGAAACTTGGCATTGATTTGTTTATAAAGGAGAATATATTCAGGGTTAGTTATTTTCATTTACTTTTATCTAGTTACACATTAACTAATAAGAAAGAATGGGAATTGTAGATCACATGTGAATCGCCATAACCTGCAGTCTATCTTTCCTGTACCCTCTTTCATACCCAGAAGTTGGGGAGTTTGTGGACATCTGACCAGGGTACCAAGTCAGAAAAAGGTCAATGGTCTAACAGACAGGTATTGTTTATAAATCTTCACAAGTAAATCCTTAATAACCCTTTAATAAAATGCCTGTCTTTCTTTGTTTAATATCATGAGACATAAGCATGAAGATATTTGCATTCTGCACTATCTTTGTGTGGTTTCTTTATGTTCTTCTTTCTTAATGAAAAGTAAACTCTGTCTTTTGCTGCCATGTATATTAAAATTTCATCTCTTATCAACTTGAAAAGTTTAAAGACTATTTCCTCCCTGAGGCATCATTTCTTGTGCTAATCTTGGGAAGGTAATCCAGAATTCATACGCTTCTGTGGTGTTTAGGTTGCCGTTTAAGTCTTGATATAATTCTTTCTTCCTCCATTCCAATCAACCTACCATAGGAAAAAGAAATGGTCTTTACTTACTCTTTACTCTTTAGTCCACCTGTACTAATGGGACCACTTTAAAGAATATCTTTTAACACACTGGCTTTGATAATAGAAAAAGGAAAAAAAAAATAGAGTCAACCTGCATCACTGCAATTCTGAAGAAGCCAAACAGGTACTGAGAGGAAAGGATGAGGCTGAAACTAAAAATGACCATTTGGGGATTTCTCAAAATTGTCAGAATCGTCCAATAGAAATGAAGCACCATATTCTTCTTTGACTTTTTGAAAAATTATTCTGGCTAATGGGTAAAAGCTGGATTGGATGGGAAGACAATAAGATATAGAGACCAATTAGAAAGTTGCTACATTAAACCAGATGAGAGGTAATAGGAGCCTGGGGAGATTCTCACAGCCTGGACTACGGCAGGGACCATACAGATGGAGAAAAGTGAATTGACTGAGCATCTAGGAATTGGAACAAAATGTGGGAATCAACCAGACATATGTGATAAAGAGACAGAATAGTCAATGGTAGCTCCAAAGTGTAAGGCTCTTGGGAACTGAGTAGACCGCAGAGTCATGACTGGGACAGGAAATACAGGAAGACAAGGTGGGGTGCGGTGGGGTGGGCATCACAATATGGCAGGTTCTGTTTTAGACATGCTGGTTTTGATCTGCTGGTGAGACACCCACATGCATATGTCAAGTCAGCCAACAGAGATCCACGTTTGAAGTTCAGATGAAAAGTCTGGTCTAAAAATAAAGATGCAGGCATTGTCAGAATATGGATTATAATTGCAGCTATAGGAGTGGATCCATTGACTCAAGTTTATGTACAGAATGGAAAGAGAGCTAGACTAACTGCTGAGGAGCCACCATTTTGTTTCCTTTTTTCAGCTGTATCAAAAGCTTACTACCTCATCTTGAGCAGGAACTCTAATATAAAATATCACACAATTTCTCATTTACCAAATTCTTTTTATTTCAACAGATAAAATCACTGTGTAAAAAGATATTGAGTCAACAGAACTAATTCGATCATATATATTAACTGGATCATTATTTAAATTCTAATAATTTACCACCAGAACAAATAATACAGTAGCATACACATTTCCTACAGTGTAAGAATTCTCTAAAAGGAAAAAAAAAATCCTTTACCCACAATTTTCTACTAGCATCTAATGCAAAGTAACTGCTATTTAAAGGGCAAAACACTTCTTGGATAGTTATGTCAAGTACAACAGAAAATGAATTCTTCAAATATATGATATATTACACATATACAGTGTTTTTGGGTAATTCTTAATCAGCCTTCTACTTAATCTAAATTCTATCGTATTCTTTCTTTTTCTTTATTCCAAAAGTACAGTCTTTGATTTCTAGCATGGAAGTAACTCAATAAGAGCCATAGTGTGAATTCTAAATATATCCATAAAATGAAACTCTCCAGTTCAAAAAGTTAATGCTTATAAGTAAATGTAATACATTGAATTTATTTAAAATTTAAGGAATGTATTCATAAATTCAGTCACACTTACAAAAATATGATTACAATGAAACTTCTTTAACAGCATCAAAGAAGTATAATTATTTTAACATCTCAATTATTTTTCATGAACAGAATAGGGTTTTAAGCATCTTTGGCCAGGTGCTGTTAAAGTAGAAATTATATTCATAAAATCATTAAATGAAAAATATTATAGTATATATGCCCCACTTTATACATACAATTTTATTATGTATATATTCGTAAGTCATCCAAATAATATAGCTAATAATTTTGAGAAGAGTATAATTCATGTTGAAATTGGTCCAAATAGTACATTTGCAAGGTGGAATGAATCCAATGTTTTTAATACTTCTTACCAGATGGGTTCCATTTTGATGAAATTATGCTGTTACATTAGTCATGAATGAGTCCATAAAAGATGAATTTCATAAAAAATCACACTATAGTGTTCATTAAAGCTATGTACCTGTGCAAAAACTGCTTACAAATAATCACAAAATGTTACAAAATTCCACAAAAATTATTTTATAATCTGATTTAATTTTTAATGAAGATAAACTCAGTGCCAATATAGGAATAAGACATTCAAAAAGTTAAAACAATGTTAATTAACTAAATGACTAAAATGTATTCCATTTTATGCTTGTTATCTAACTAGTATCAACATAAAGCAGCAACTTGAAATGAGAAGTTAAATGATGGTTTACATTTCTATAATTCTGAGAAATTCAACCTTTGATTCTGAGTTAAAGAAACTTTTAACTAAACATTCATCTGGTTTTAAGAACAACTGGCTAAGTATCAAGGATTTCTTCCACTTTGTCAAAATACAAATTATATAGCAAATTTCTGTTTATTTCCTCGAAGTCATTCAAATAGTTGGTAACATTTATCTACAGCATTCCCTGGTGAATTTAGTCCATAGGAAGATTCATACAATAAAATGAAAAAAAATACAATAAAGGAGAGCCTGTAGCTCCATAGGGAAATTGGTATTTGGTCATCTTCTCATCAGATAACAGGGGAGCAGTGGATTCTCCTCAATCTACTCTCCAATGTGATTTGAAAGTCAACTTATTTGCTGACCACCTTTGAGCAATGCTGATAATTCCAATTCTTTATTCATGTTTCCTTCACTCTGGGAAATAGTCACAAGCACTTCTCTCTGCTTTTACTCATCATTCACCCTACCATCCAAGCAACGATAAGCAAACTGTTTTGTTGCCCTAGCTTTGAATATGCATGTTTTTACCTAGGTTCTGCCAACAACCAGGTTTCCACAAATTACACCGAAGATGCTTCCACGCAGATGCTCTTTTTCTTCCTTAAGATGGGAAATCAGGATGCACCTGGGAGCCCTCCTCAACCAGATGTATAGCTCTGGTCAGAATTCATCCATATATTTTCACTTCAGAGCTTTCTTAGACGTTGGTAGCCTCTGTGAAGGAGCCATTGGGGCCGTTGTTATTTTTGACTTCCAGGCTCTTTTTGGCCTTGAATGTCACGGACACCTCAGAGTGAATGGCATCCAGCCTCTGCTCACAGCGGAAGGCTGAGAGGAAAGCCTTTCTGTAGTTGCTGTTCATCCAGCCGTAGAGAAGGGGGTTGGCAAAGGTGGAGCACATGGCGATGATGTGGAAGACAGTGAAGATGAGTTTGTACTCCTTGAGGTCCAGGACATGGTTATCAATGTCCACAGCAAGTTGGAAGGCATGGAGGGGCAGCCAGCTGACCGCGAACACCACCACCACACACACCAGCATTTTGGTAGTCTTTTGTCTTCGCTGATGGTAGTGATCATTAGCAGCTCCGGGGCTGACGTGGTTCTTAAGTTTACTCCAGATACGAGCGTAGGAGAAAGATATGATGCCCAGAGGCAACACATACAGGATTAACAAGGAGGAAAGACTGTAGACAGTGCCATACATGCTCTTCTCCTCACCAGGCCACTTCTCAGTACAGGCCACAATCGCAAAGTCGGGAATAATCTCAATCAGTGAATACTCACGGAAGATGGCCAGGGGGCTTGCGAGCAGGGCACTGATGCCCCAGGCAGAGCCAATGATCAGGAAGCTGATTCGTTTAGAGATCTTGCTCTCCAGGTGGTAGACGATGCAACGGTGCCGGTCCAGGGCAATGACTGTCAAGGTGATTGTGGACACTTGTACTGCCAGGCCCTGGGCATAGGGCACCAGGTGGCACAGGACAGGTCCCATTTTCCACTCCCCCATCAAGGTGTAGGTAAGAGTGAATGGCAAGCATAGGGTGTTCACCAGAAGATCTGCCACAGCCAGGTTGGCAATGAAAAAGTTGGTGACTGTGCGCATGCTCTTGAATTTGATCACCACGTGGATCACCAAGGAGTTGCCAATCACCCCGAGCACAATTATGGAGCAATAGGCCAGGATGAGGATAATCTGCACCTCAATCAGCTTGGTGCTGTCGATAAGCTCCGGCTCGGGGTCAGGGACCAGCTCACCTCTAGCAGTGGTTTGCCCTGGACCATACTGCTCCACTCTCATTTCTTCCACTGTCTGGTTCTCATCAGCCTCTGTACCTATTGGGCCCATTTTCAGCAACTAGCACAAGAATGTACAATAAAGGAAAAATGGAATAAGGAAAACATAAGCGGAGGCAAAAGAATATCACAAATGGATTAGTTTCACTTGGGTTGGGGCTCAAAATACCTGTCCTTTGATCTCTCAAACTTCACCTAGTATAACATTTTAATAAAGAAGGCCCTTCGATAAGTCGGCTTCATGTGACTTAATTAGACATTATAAGTCTAAGTATGGATGAATTAAATCAGGTCCTCGGCATGTATATTACAATGGTAGACTATAATACCTATAGTGTATACACGTAATTCCAATGTAAATTCTACCATATTGACTCAATCAATTTTAAATGGGATGAATATTAGAAACATTATCAATTAATTGTGTAACTGCTATAAATTCATCAAGTTAATTTTAAGGTAGATAAAGTTTCCTTCAATATCTTGACTCTTTTAAATTCATAAATATAGCAACAAATTGCACAAAAAAAAAGGGACACATATTAAAACCCTTTGCCTGGTGCCTGTACTTTGGGAGTATAAAATATTGAGGATAAACTGAGCAGATTCTGTTTCATAACCATTTTTCTTAGTGTAAGTGTTACTATTAAAAATAGGTAGCCTGATCAACAAACAAGTGTTGGCAAGGATGTGGAGAAAAGGGAACCCTTGTGCACTGTTGGTGGGACTGCAAATTGGTGCAGCCACTATGGAAAACAGTATGGAGGTTCCTCAAAAAGTTGAAAATCGAACTACCTTATGACCCAGCAATTCCACTGCTGGGTATCTATCCAAAGCAATCCAAAATACTAATTCAAAAAAATATATGCACCCCTATTAAACATTGCTATTCACAATAGCCAAGACTTGGAAACAACCAAAATGCCCATCAGTAGACGACTGGATTAAGAAACTGTGGTATATTTATACAATAGAGTATTACTCGGCCATGAAAAAGAATGAAATCTTACCATAAAAAATAATGAAATCTTACCATTATGACACAGATGAACCTACAGAATATTACGCTAGGTGAAACAAGTCAGACTCAGAAAGACAAATACCATATGATCTCACTTATATGTGGAATCTAAGAACAGAATAAACGAGCAAACTAAACAAAAATAGACTCAGAGATACAGAGAAAAAACTGAAGGTTGCTAGATGGAAGGAGGGTGTGAATGGGGGAGAAGGTGAAGGGATTAGAAAGTGAAAATTAGTAGTCATAATATAGTCACGGGGATATGAAATACAGTATGGGGAATATAACCAATAATGTTGTAAAGATTATGTCCCAGATGGGCACTGGACTTGTCAGGGGAATCACATCATAGATTGTGTAGATGCCTGACCAATATGCTATATATTGAAGCTAAAGTAGAATAATATTGAATGTCAACTATAATTAAATATATATACATATATATACGGGGTGTGGAGTCTGGCATAGGGAATATAGTCAATGGTATTGTAACAGCTATATACAATGTCAGAGGGGTAGTAGATTTGTGGGGGTTATCACTTTGTGAGGGGTATAAATGTCTAACTATTACATTGCTTTGTACACCTGAAACTAATAACAAAAAAAATAAGGTAGCCTGTGTAAAACAGTTGCTTTATTTTTATTATCTAAAATAAAATTCCTACCTGACATATACAGAATCCTACATAAGAACTATATGAAAAATATGTCCAAATCTGAACTACATCTCTTTCTAACCCCTAAATATTAAATTTTAACAGTTTTCTTCTCTGCTTGCACTCTCCCAATCCGACTTTTCCTTCTTTAATCAATGATATACCCATTGATTAAGCCAAGTAACTTAAAAAGCAGGTAATTGTTCTAGGCTTTTTCATCTCCTTTAGCCCCACATTTAAGAAAACCCTCAGACTGATGTTTTATGTCTCCCAATGGCCCTCATCATTTCTACCACATAGTTTTGGCCTTGATTCTAACCATAATTAGTATAATGATCTTCTAACTTATCTCCCTTCCTCTTCTCCTGCTTTCTTTCTTCTTTTCATTCATTCACTCACTTACCAAATGTAATTGAGCATCTTCTAAATGCTAGGCATGGCTCCATTTTCACATTCAGCAAGCACTTAAAAACCTACATCAGGAACTAGGATTTGTGCTGGGGCTGAAGACAACAGGCTAGGGCCTCTACTCTAAGGCTCTTACATTTATTTTACTGGACACAGCCCACTCTGACATAAAAATATAATTTTCTGGCATTCAAGTGTGATGATATAATTTCCCCAGTTTCCCTAGATTGCTTAAAACAATATAATAGTAATTATCAGAAAATGAAAATAAAAACCACAATGAGATATCAGCTCACACCAGGCTGTGGAGAAAAAGGAACCCTCATACACTGTTGGCGGGAATGCAGATTGGTGCAGCCGCTATGGAAGGCAGTGTGGAGGTTCCTCAAAAAATTAAGAATAGAATTCCAATATGATCCAGCAATGCCTCTCCTGGGTATCTAACCTCAAATTCTGAAAACATTTATGCATAAAGGTATATGTGCCCCAATGTTCATTGCAGCTTTATTTACGGTGGCCAAGACATGGAAACAAATAGTGTCCTTCGATAGACGACTGAATAAAGAAGATGTGGTATATATACATAATGGAATACTACTCTGCCATAAAAAAGATGAAACAGTGCCATTTGCGACAACATGGATGGATCTTGAGATTATTATTCTAAGAGAAATAAATCAGACAGAAAAAGTCAAGAACCATATGATTTCACTGATATGTGGGATAAAACTGAAAACAACAAAGGAACAAGACAAACAAATAAGAAAGAAAAACTCAGAGACACCAAAAATAGTTTAGTGGTTACCAGAGGGTAAGGGGGGAGGAGGGTGGTAGAAGAGGGAAAAGGGGGTCAAATATATGGTGATGGAAGGAGAACTGACTCTGGGTGGTGAACACACAATGTGATATGTGGATGATGTATTACAGAATTGTACACTTGAAACCTGTGTAACTTTACTAACCATTGTCACCGCAGTAAACTTTAAT
The DNA here is from genome assembly GCF_001890085.2 of Hipposideros armiger. Lineage (NCBI taxonomy): Eukaryota > Metazoa > Chordata > Mammalia > Chiroptera > Hipposideridae > Hipposideros > Hipposideros armiger. The sequence continues at coordinate 4,967,693 of NW_017731408.1, read as the reverse complement.
TTAAAATATATATATACAGTAATACCTTGGTTTGCGAGCATAATTCGTTCCGGAAGCAAACTACTCATATTGCAAGACATCACTCCTTTATCAAGTTAAAATGTACTTAGTTTGCGAGCATAATTCGTTCTGGAAACAAACTACTCATATTGCAAGACATCGCTCGTTTACCAAGTTAAAATGTATTAGAAATGTTTGCTCGTCTTGCGGAACACTCGCAAACCAAATTACTCGCAATCCAAGGTTTTACTGTATAATATATTGTTTTCTAACATAAAGTTCCTTTTTCAAGTATATAAAAATACCCACAGCCCAATATCACAGTTGTAGTACCTTTTGAGTACACTCATAATGATAAAAGATTTCTGCCATTAACTCAGAACCTTTTCTAAATGAATGATTTTTATTAATCATAATAGCATCTGCCTACATTGTGAATCATCAGACCAAGCCAGGCAGGGCATACATGCCCCGAACTCCATCCCTCAGCCGCCCCCTGGAGGGCTCACTCTTGCAGACTATGTTTTCACACTCCTGAGTCTTCAGAACGCTGGCCAGGTTTGGCCGATGGGAGGCACTGGCAGAGTGCAGGAGGAAGGCAGAAGCCACTGTATTCTTCTCCCTCCCTCTCTCCTCTGGGCGGAGCCTCAACAGTCTCTCCATAGCTCTGGTTCCCACAGGGCTGGCCCGTAGTGATTCTGTTTCCAGTGGATGGCCCTAGTCCCTTGGCTTCTGTCACACTGCCTCCTCTCTGTGTCCCTCCAGCTGGAGGCAATAATGGCTTCTTGCGCTTATTAATCCCCAGGTGACCACAACATCCCCTGTTTAGCTTCCATCACTTGTGTAACCAATTCTCTACATTTAATTGCTTCTCTTTTACATTCTTGACTAGCTTCTGTTTTGCACGATCTGCTGCTTCATTGACTTGCTCTTCCAATAAAGGTTCTGCATGCACAGGGTGATAGCATTGACATATGAAGAAAATCCCAACTCCACTGTATGTGGCATTCAAAGCTTTTCTTGGACTCACCCCTGCCTACCCCTGGCTTCACCTCTCCTGAAATCTCAGTATGTACCTTACCTTATGCTTCTATCATACTAAACTACTTCCAATTCCAGCAACACATCAGCCTTTCTCATGCCTCTCTGCCCTCCCTGTTCTGCACTGGGAAGCCTCTCAGTTCCCCCAACAACCTGTCCTCACTTCTGATGCTAAAATACTACATTCCATATTGCAATTTTTTTCCTTCAGCCACCTCAAACAATCTCTTTGAGGATAGAAACTGGATCTTTTCCACTTATTATTTAGTCCTTAGCACACAATCTAACATATTAATGGTACTCAATAATTTAGCAAAACAAATATGAAGCTAAAGGAATTTTGATCCTTTCCTTTACTTAAGATAATTGCCTATACAGATCATTGCCTTTGTGATCGCCTTGTCCTTTGTTAGATAACCACCCATACAAGAAAGTTGTTTCAAGATCCTTCTTCAATCAATCCCTGATTAGAACATTAAAAACTATCCATCAGTATACCCATAAGGAAACTTTCTATCTCAAGGGCTTACCCCCCTCCACACGCGCGCGCGCACACACACACACACACACACACACACACACACACACACACAAACTCTGATAGGAGCCTTACCAGAGAGAGAGATTTCTATGTACTCATGTACTTATTTTACTAATATATTAAAGCTGTCTCTGCATAAATTTCAAATAGAATGTTCCAAAAAGCCTTGGATTTATTTTGCATTTGCCTCCACTCTTAATTAGAGAAAATGGAAACTAACCATTCAAATCTTGGAGTGTATATTTGATAGGGAGTACCACTCCCTTAGACTAAGAAAGAGAGTTTACAGAGCACAATTAGTCAGTCCTGGCAAGTCATTAACAGAATGAGCAAGACTCCCAGAAGTCTGAGTTTGAGGTTTGCCACAAACTAAACTGAGAGTGAGCCAGAGGTAGAAGGATATTAGGACTATATTTATTAATTTCTTTTTCTTTTCAATCCCAATTTTGTTATTTCAAAGCCCCTTTATTTAAAACTTCGCTGTAGGGATGGTTACTGATCTACAGGCTATTAGCTTATGGGCATTAATATAATAGCTGTTCGCAAGCATGCTACTGGCCTTCAGCCAGGTTAGAGCTTACCCTGAGAATGTATTATTTTATGATTGCACTTCTGGAAAAGTGGAAAAGGAAAAGAGAATACAAAGAGGGAGTTGCTAGATTAAAAACTCGGGAGTACAAAAATTAAGAGAAGTAGACAAGGGAAAAACTCTTTCCTTGAAATAAGGCAAAATGAGGTGATCACATTGTTCAAGACATTTAAGGAAAACTGTGAATGGTACAGTTTTCTTGAATAAGTAAACCTGTAGTGATTCTGTTATAGAAATATTTCTTTGTAGAATAGGAACATGGCTTCAGGGGGGTTTTTCCCCCCTCCCAGAGATTCAAAGAACTTCAAATTATCTCAGTAGGAAGCCAGTTTCTGCTTTAACTACATATTTACATTTGTGGGACTATTTATAACAGTACTGTTATTGTCACAGGTGGGTCTTAGAAAAACAACATCTTATCAATCATAAGACCTTCCAGGAATTTTTCCCGGGGAAAAATCCCAGAAATAATGCCAGAGGCCTTCCACTTGTTAGTCCTGGGCGAGAGGGGTATGGACATACAAGAATGCTACATGCAAGACATGGCTGTTCGCCTTAAGCAGAAAGTTTAAAATATTCACCAAAGGGCTTGGGAATGTCTCTCTTCAGTGTATTTGAGTTTGCAGCCTTTCTCTGAAAACAGCATTGCCTATTTCAGGTCACTGATTTTAAATGACGTGTCCCTATTGCAAAAAAGTATTAAAGATTTTTCTTTTGCCTCTTTCTCGTCCATCATATGCTCCCACCAATGGGTGAGCCCTTCTGGTAGAAAACCAGTGACTGCTCAAATAAATGTGTCTATTCTTGAACAGCTTGAGAGAATCCAATATGACCTTCCACTTTAGACAGGGGTTTGCTTTTTAAAGAAGAGGCAGGAACAGTAACAACTTGTTCTTTTGGAAAGCTAATGACCCCTCTCTAAGGAGGGTCAAGGAAACAGTCAAGCATCTTCAGTAGAAAAAAAAAAAATTCTAGCGAAAGTAGGAAATGGGGATGGTATCCCTCCTAACCCCCTAAATGGAGGAGGAAAGTCCCTACATGCATGAGGATCTACCCTCCCCCACGCCCTCTTCATAGGACCTGCTTCTTTGGGGGGTATTCTCGTTCTCAGAAGGTGAATCAGAGTTAAGACTTACACTTACTCACCCGACCCTCTCGGAGACGCGCAAATGAAACGTGTGCAGCCCGTAGGAACGATGATTATCTAGCTGGTGGATCCGGAGAAGGCTCTGGAAGGTCCCCGAAGGCAAGTCCAGTTCCCTCAGTTCAGAAGGTGCAAGGCAGCCCTCGCAGCGCAAGAGAGCAGCTGGCGTGCGCGGCGTGGCCCCGCAGTCTGGGCCGCTGGGAGCCTGGCGCTGGGAGCCTGGCGCTGGGAGGCTCCGCCGCGGACCTCCGCGACTAAGTGCACTCCGGCCACGCACAGAGCAGCTGGGGTGAGCGAGTGAGGATGGGAGGCTGCAGAGAGGGTGGTGGAGAGGATGGAGGGGGAGGTTAACCCCTCCCTCGAAGAAAAGGAAAAAGATGCAGAGGGTGGGGGCGATGGTCCCGCGGAGAGGGCTAGAAGGGAAGTTTCCGGGGCGAGGAAGTGGGGACAGCAACCACTGCCTCTCTGCTGCCTCCTGGGCTTAGAAGCCACGCAGCGGAACCCTACCCAGCGCGGCGCTCCCTCGCGGGTCCCCACCACCACCTGCAACTGCTACTCTTAACACCACCCCACACACGCCCCCCACCCCACCGCCGCGACCCCTAAGTTTGATACTCTGGGTTTGCACCACTTCTACCCTTTTCCCTTCCACGAACCCCTCGCTTTGCTCTCCGCTCTTCAGTTCCGCGACAGGTGACCCTGCGTGGAAGGACCCCGGACGCGGTCCGGATTCACCAAATCCTCCCGGGAAAGGAGAGGATCAGGGCGAAGACGGGCGGACAGACTCAGGTGGGAGCCAGGGGCTGCAGTGCCCAGCGCGGTAGGCAACAGGAGACTTCCAGCTGGCAGGAGGCTGCCGTGGGAGGGAGAAGTTGCTTCCTTGTTTCCCGCTTGTAGGAGCAGAGGCGCGGCGCTGGACCCGTGCAGAACCACAGCAAAGAGCCGCACGACTGCGCGGAGGACAAACCCGGGGCACCCTGGGCCAGAGCCAGGGAGCAGGGCGCTGCAGCAACTCTAAGTGGGCGGTCGCTGCACTCCCACGGGAAGGTAAAGCGAGTTCAGATCCTTGTTACCCACGATCAGCAGTAATTCGCTTAACAGGTTTCTGCTGACAGTTTGCAACTTGGGTAGCGCGAGTTCAGATTCAAAAGCCTGCAGCCTGTGTGCGGTGCACTCTGGCTCCAGGCAAAAGATGGAATAAAATAGGAAGAGGAAAACAACGGGTCCCAAATAACCCAAAGGTCGCTTTCTCCAGATAGTAACTTCCCAATCCCCAAGCTACTAGTACCGCGATGAGCGCGTGTCTCTGGAACACACTCTCACCTGTCTCCTCGTGGCAAAACCCTGTACAAAGGCGTGGAGCCCGCCAGGCTGAGTTCGTGGATCAGAGCAAAACAGGATTGTGGAGCCAGTCCACAGAGCTGTGGAGCCTGTTTCCGCGGGATTCCCGCCAGAAACCCTGTATTCTGAGCCATTCCTTCTAGAAGTTTATTTATAGCCAGTCTCTCTTTCCCTTATTCATTTTTAGAAGGGACAGCAGACCCTACCACGTTAGGAACAAAAGCCTGAAACTAGAAAGCGACTTCTCTCTTAACTATACATGGTTGGGGTTTTGCACACATTACTTTCCGCCTATGCATTAGTCTCTTCATTTCTGAAACGAGGATGATGGTTTGCTTGGAATTTCTCTGAAATATTTTTAAAAAGGGGTTAAACTTCTAAAAAAAAAAACACTCTCTCCAAAATATTGTTTAAGGCCTCCCCATTGCGTTTTCAATTGTATGAGGGTTTGCCCATACCCTAATAGTACTGCATTTGACCTTTGATCAATGTAGAATTATGCCCATAAGACCATAGAAATTACTTATAAAACAAAGCACCTTGGACATTTCAATTACCAAGAGGCAAAAGTAAACAGAACAGGAAATATCCAAGATTCTCTACGCAGTTCCACTTAAAATATTTTTGTAGATATCTGTTATGGTATTTCCCCATGTATGAGACGCACCCTTTTTTGAAAAATTTGGGGTCTAAAAATGGGGTACGTCTTATACAGTGGTTGTAGATTTTTTTACTTGCATTTCCCACAAGTGATGAGGAGTTGTATGAATTTTATGATGAATAAAACTTGAGTTCAATAACTACCTGTAATTTTTTTTTCAAATTTCAGGCCCCAAAATTAAGGTATGTCTTATACATGGGAGCGTCTTATACATGGGGCAATCCGGTACCTTGGGGAAATAGTCCCTGCTCACACATGTGTTTTATGCAACAAGTCCCATGCTTCTTAATATACTTGCACTGGTGAAGAATGAACTGTGTACCAACCGCTTGTAACTGTAGAGAGTGGGAGTGACTTGAAATAACCACCACAAAAACAAATATACAGGAAAGACGATGAGTTCTGCCCTTCAGAGTAATTGCTTTGGAAGATTCAAGTGATTTCACTGACACTGATTGCACAAAACATTTTTGCCTCCTTTAGAGCTGCCTTTCAAAAGTGTCTTAGGCTTTCTTCCTGAAAGCAACCTGAAGTTACCTCTGAAATAGATCACTATTCACTTAACCCTGAAAACCATACAACATCATGCAAATCAAGAAGTTCAAATCTTTGTGTTTAAGATCACTCATGAAACTGCCCAGGCTATCAAGGGTATGCATATCGGGAAAGCCACCAAGTATCTGAAGGGTGTCACATTATAGAAGTAATGTGTGCCATTCCATCGTTACAATGGTGAAGTTGGTAGATGTGCCCAAGCCAAACACTGGGGCTGGACACAGGGTCGGTGGCCCAAAAAGAGTGAGAATTTTTACTGCGCATGCTTAAAATTGCAGAGAGGAATGCTGAACTTAAGGGTTTAGATGCAGACATCCTGGTCATGGAGCACAACCAGGTGAACAAAGCTCCCATGATGTGGCACAGAACATACAGAGCTGACTGGCAGATTAACCCATACCCGAGCTCCCCCTGCCACACTGAGATGATCCTCACTGAAAAAGCAGATTGTTCCTGAACCAGAAGAGGAGGTTTCACAGAAGAAAAAGATCTCCCAGAAGAAACTGAAGAAACAAATACTTATGGCCCAGGAGTAAATTCAGCACCAAATAAATGCTAATAACTTAAAAAAAAAAACAGCATCTTTGCAGTCATACACAAATATTTGCCTCACTCCCTTATCAACATATATGTGTCTTAGAAAAATCCCATAAGTTCCACAGACACCTACTCAGCATCTCTAATAAGGTTAAGTGGCCTCTTTCACTGTCTTCCAATAAACAACAGAATTGACTGAGAAACTGATAGGTTGAAATCAAAGTCGCCTTATTGTGTATCATATTATCAAGGACAGTTTTGACAATTAACTCATGATATTTTTGTGCATTAAGGTCTAACTGATCTATTTTGATGGGCATATACTGTGAGCTATAGTAACAATGAACCATACAATGAACTCTATTAAGACACCAACAGAAGTTTGTGGAAGTGGTGTGAAATACTGACTAATCCAAATTGAGATAGAACACGATTGTCACTGCCTGAGCTGTGTCAAATCATGTAGTTACTCAGGCACTTCCACATCTAACCAGAATATGTGGTGACTGCTCTTCACATAAGGAGCAGACTCAAACTCAGATGCCTGCATAAGTACACTGGCAGGTTGACTGTGAGAGACAGTGGGGGAAGGGGGGGCGTGAGGGGGTGGGACTTCAACAACTCTGCCCGCAGGAAAGCAGCGTTCCTTTTCTTAAGTCTACTGAGCTGCCCTTCAGAACTCTAGATCTAGTATTGTCAGATCTGATATTTTAAGAGAAGCAAAAATCCACATTCTTAAAAATCTTCCAAATTTTAAATGAAGGAAGTTGATTTTAAAGTCAGATCCCCGCCCCCCACCAAAAGAACATAAAATGAAAAGGAAAAGAAACACGTTACAACATTGAAAACAAAAACAAAAAAGTCAGACCCCCCCCCAGGTGGGCCAGATCTTTGCAGACCAGCATAAATAAGGAGAGACAAACAGATAAATAGATGTTTAGATAGATATGCACAGCCTGGCCCATGGGTCTCCAATATTGTAGCTTCTGATATTCATAGGTGATGTTTGACAAACTTCCTAATATAGCTCAATCACAACTCCACTATCATTTCCCCTACCCATAGACCATTCCTTAGTGCACATAAATGTAAAAGTAATGCTGACAAAGATTAATTGCCAAGTAAGTAATTTTCTTTTTTCACTTCTGGTTGAATAGATGTTTTCTCAATGCGACTCTGAAGTAAAGGACGCAGTGAATCACTAAACACGTCTGTGTTTTAGATAGTTACAATGAAGAAATTTCAGAGAAGCTCTTTATTAAAAAAGAAAAAGCTAGATAACGTCAGTACAGAACCCCATTTATGGTGCATATATTTTAGATAAAGTAAATCATGATAATAATGATATGGGTTCCCTTTAGTCTAAATTCATATTGAGATCAAGGAAGCTTCCCTTAAGGTGTAAATAATCTCATTGTTGTTTTGATTATAAAAGTAATTCGTAAGCACTGTAAAAGTTAGAGAAAACAAAGAAGAGCAAAGAAGTAACCATTTTCTAAAATAATGCTGCCCAATAGAACTTTCTGCAGTAATGGAAATGCTCTGTATCTGCATGTCCTGTAAGTAGCCACTGGCCACACTGCGTGGCTACTGAGCATTTGAAATGTGCCTGGCGCAACTGAGCAACTGACATTTAAACTTTATTTTAAAAACTCACCAAAAAGAGTAAGTATGTTTTGATTCTTGAGGGATTGTTCTCCCAGTTTCATTCTGCCAGAGAGCTAGTTGTTTTTTGTTTGTTTGTTTTCCCACCTTAATGTAAGGGTTTCCTGACAGATTTCTAAATAACCTTCAAGCTGAGCAATCTAACTTAAATCATAGACAGACCAAGAAAGAAGTAAGCTCCAGAGACCAGGGTACAAGCCTGAGGAAGAAATCTGAGGAAGGGAAGAGAGCACAGGACCGAAAGAGAGAGGGCAGCAAGACCAAGCAGAATTCTCTAAACCCCAGTAATGTCAGAAAAGCTCAGTGAAGTTATTAAATAACTTAATTTCTTAGGCTACACAAACAAAGCCTACTAACAAGTCCTTAGTTAGGAAATATTAATGATCAAACTAGCTTAACAGTTAGTTACAATGTTTAGTATATTTGAAACTGATTCTGTCTTGCTTGATTTAAATGTTCAATAAATTTAGTTATTATTTACCATTAAGCTTATTAAGTCCTTATAGAAATTCTTTTCAAAGTTTCAGTAACATCTCCTTGTAGCATATATTATGGAACCTAGATATGTTAATGGCCATTTGGCTATGTAATATCGATTCTCAGTTGGTTGTAGGTATATTTGTGATTGGATCTGTGCCTGCTTTTCTTTTCAAGTAGAAGGCACAATAGGACTTAAGTTAACACCTGGATTGATTAATGATAGAGGTTGCATCAAGTAGACAGAAAAAAAGAGACCAGTTTATATGAATGGATCTGAAAGTGTTACAACTTTTTAAATGTCTTCCCTTAAAAAAAAAGTCAACTTTTTAAAAACCAGCCCGTCTAATCATGCTTGTGTTGATGAAAAGTTAATACTGCTTCCTTCTACTTCATTACAAACTTGGTTCATGTGTAACAAGTGGGCCAGCAAATGTGTGCATGAGTAAGAAATAGTCACTCAATGGTGAATTTCACAAGCCGATAGGCTAGATTTTCTTAACATGTTTGTGTGCAGTATGTGATAAAGACAGGTGTCTCATTCAAAAACAGCAGCTAGTCATTCAAAGTGAAATGAATGCAAAATCCTAAATTGGGCATAGATACCATTTGCTGTGATTTTTATTTCTATGGAATTGGGGATTTTATTTTTGTTTTGAATTTTTAGTTACATATTCAAAGTAATTAAGTAGGATTGTAAGCAATATATGCAACATTTTGCTGAGATTTGTATCTTTCAGTGATCATGTAAATGGTGATTGAGACTGGCAAGAATCTAAATCTAAAAGGATATTTAAATGCAAATGATTCGGTGCAAATTTTAATATAGAACAAAGGAAGGGACTTTTTTTATGTGGAATTTAGATTTAATCAGTGCAAATTTCATTTGATTACCTGAAACATGCACAGAAGGCCAATGGCTAAAGAGGAAACATGCACCCTTTTGGGAATTTCAATTTTACATAATAAGTGTTTAGCCTTATAGCATATGAAGTCTGATAATTAAGTTCGCAAGCTTGCCACGGTGCACTTACACTGTACAAACAGCTCGGTAAGGTTTCATAACCTTGGTATATCAGTGTCTCACAGCTGTGTTCGTGTTGACATGTGGTGGTGTTTTGCTGAGTGGTGTTCATTATTGTTGTTGAGTGTTTTTGTGTGCTGTCGTGAAAATGTCTGAACTTGAATTAGAGCAACGAACAAACATTAAATTCCTTGTTAAACTTGGCAAGAGTGGAAATGAAATCAGGGACATGTTAGTCCAAGTTTATGGGGATAATGCCATGAAGAAAA
>NW_017731408.1:4947970-4954609 GCF_001890085.2 Hipposideros armiger | reverse complement strand
TATATATATATATATATCATAATAGTTAATGCTTTCATTAGATATATACTATGAAACATCTAGGAGAAATGAAAATTTTTAGATGACCCTAAGCCCATGGTTCCCAAACTGTACACCGAGGCACCCTAGGTCACCACAACAAATTTGCATGAGTGTTGTGGGGTATTTTTAAATTTTAGAGAAAAGCACAGCCATACTTAACATTTGTGGATACCAATACTTACTGTCTATTAGACACTGCACAAAGTACAGCTTGAATTTAGTTCACAGTTTCAACATTAAATTACCCTGTGTACCTTTCAATTACGTCTTATCTTTGGGAAGCTGGATATGTAGTGGCTGCTGTGATAAAAATTAATTACCATGTGAACAGTCAATAAATAACAGGAAATGAGAGTGGCAGTTTCTAGATTAATTTCAAGGTGTGAGAAGTTTTGCAGGGCCCAATAGGCACACGCATGTCTCATTAGTAAATACTGCATTTATTTAAGAATGAAATTATACTACATTTTTTCAATTTATGTGTATTTTTTTTGAATGGCTATTAAGCTTTTTGGACATAAATGTTTGGATCTAACTACTTAATAAATGGCACTGTTAGGTGTCTTTTAGCCTAAAAGTCACGATGAAATTTCTGCCTTCAGGCAATGTCTATAGGGGTGTAACATTTTGTTCATGTAGGAAGAGACCATTTAATTTAGTTAAACATGTTAGTTCTTTAATATTTGACTACCCCACAAGAGATACTTTTCAGTGAAAGTTACTACTGGGAATCTATTTGTTCACTTACAGACAGAGGATTTAATAAAACTGTGTGTGTATGTATAGGCATGCACATGTCTGTATTTTACAGTTCTTTGAATTGTTCTGTTTCATCCACTGTAGCATGGAAAACAGAGAGCTTCTAGTCAGAAAGAAAAGAGGGAGAGAGGGAGGGAGGGAGGGAGGGAGGGAGGGAAGGAGGGACATATAAGCACATAAAAGAAAGTAGAGAGGGTACACTTAACAGCATAAATCATAAATAGTGTATGTTACTTAATTAACTTACTATACTTTATTGTGGTAAAAACACTGAGCATGAGATCCATTCTCTTAAATTTTTAAGTGTACGATACATTATTGTTGACTATAGGTACAATATTGTATGGTAGATCTCTCAAGCTTATTCATCTTGATTGACTAGAGCTTTCTACCTGTTAATTAATAAATTATAAGTAGTATTTAAACTCCCATATGTAACTTTAAGCTTGTCCGGAGATATGATACCTTCACATCATACAATAATAATGCAAATATGATGTCACTACTAAAGTAATTACTAGGAAAACTATATAATAACATGGAAAATGTTTACTACAAAGTAATATTCATTTTAAATGCAAGATATGAAGTTGTATGTATAGTATAACCATATATTTTTAAACATGGCAATGAATGACTAAAAGGAAATATACCCAAAAGTTAACTATGTTTATGCCATGCAAACTATATGTGATTTTGTTCCTTCATCTTTCTTCTTGAATTTTCTTAATCTTATTATTTTCAATAACTAAAGTAATATATGTTATATAAAAAATTTTTTAGCAGACATGCTTCTGGCAAAGTGAAGCATAGAGCTAAACCCATTATCCAGATAATTCATGGTATCTCCTAAAATGAATGAGAAATTTACTATTTGAAAGGTAAAGTATGTGAATTTTTCTCTTTGGTGTTTTTTCTTCTTTCCTTTCATCATAACCTACTCTTGGGAAAGTCTCAAAGGAAATTCACATTGAGGTGTTAGTAGCCTATAATGGGAAAAATTTTAGCAGAAAAAAGTGAAGCTGAGAGCAAGATGCTGTAACTATGGAATGTTATGTACTAGCCAGCATGTAAAAGTGTTGTAGTTTTGGTTTTGTTTCCATTTGGGGACTTTAGCAGTAGAACCTCCTAAACTTCTGAAAACTATATCACCATGCATGGGTGATATACTCAGGTATTTGTTGAATACTTGGAAATAATCACTGAGGTGTTCAATTTAATCATTTAACATCTAGACCACCCTTGAATAAAAAATTCATTTGCTGGGGTTTATCCTACATTTTGTTTATTATCGCCGAGTTACTCTCTCAAGGCTAATAACTAAGAGTAAATATTATAGAGCCGTATAATCTCCTAGCAATGCTGTCCTCTGGCACGTGTTGGGTTTCTTCAATTTCGTCGCAGTGTAAAAAACAAAAAATAGCTCTAATGAGGTTTTTGACTGATTCATTCATCTTGCTCTTGGTTTGCTAGCACATCAAAATCTGATAAATTGTTTTGTTTGGAGATCTCAATTACTTAATTAAGTTTACCTGTCCCAAGGGAAAGCATACAGAAAATGTAAATATTACCTTCTGTTAAGTGGATTATATATTGTAACGGGGGTGTAAGACTAACATTATATCGAGATAAGCATAGTGGAAAACATACAAATGTGGAATACAATTATATAAACTAGGCCTGTGTTTGTCAAACCATGTTCCTGGGGTTCCCTTCATCAAAATCACCTGGGGTCCCTCATAGTGCAGATTCCAGAACTCCATTCCAGGCATTGCAGCCAGAGAATGTCTTTGGGGGAGAGAAGCACCCTGAAATGATCAAACTCCCCAGGTGATTCAAATATATGTCTCTTTTTCACAAGCACAAAGCTAGGGGGACATCCTGCTCATATACCAATAAATAAAGGAATAAAATGAGAATGACAGAGAGAGAAAATTTTACCTGAATTACTCAGACATTTCTGTTCTTCAGAAATTGCTGGGCGATTCTTCACTTTCCATTGCAGATTTTACATTTTTTTTCATAGAGAAAATACTGGGAGATGTAAATTATCTAATGCAAATTCCTGGGGATACATTTCTTTGCTTAATTGACTTGCTAGTTATAGGTCAAGACACTTTTGTAGCAAACAGTCCCTCACTATGCTCACATTTCCCCATCCGAGAGCTCTGAGCCTTGTCTCTCTTGTTCAACACTTTTAACGCTTTCAGTTTTACATGTTTATGTGATTATTTTACTACTTGATAACACCTATCTTCCCAACGAGACCTTGAGACTCTGAAAGCAGGCTCTATTTGTTTTTGTCACATTGTATTATCAGCATCTAACACAGTGTCTCTTATGCACAGATGTCAATAAATGTATCTGGTACATTTGTATGTACTAGGAGGCATGGAAAGGTAGTTAGTCTTCCGAATATTACTCCTTTTAACATGTTAGCTTATGGTTACACAGACTATTTGAAACTTTCTTTTTTATTAATCCCTGTGAATTTCCTACTCTCTGATTCATCTCTGCCTTACTCAGTTTGATCTCACTTCTCTTAGAGAGAATGTGAAACAGGTCTCTCCTGTCTTTTTCGCCTCTTCTTCTAAGCACAAGTCACCCTTCTCCACTGCTAAGAAAATTAGATATTCCTAAACTGAGAAGAAAGTACATATTAAGAAAAGTCAACATTTCTCTGACTCAGGGACACCCTTTACCAGTCGCTAGAATAAGGGATAAATAAATTACAATTCTTGCCCTAATGGGTTTAAAATCTGGTTAAAGAGCTGATGTGGGCAAAATCATTAAGTTGCAATGTGATGAGTGTCACATCAGCGGTCCACAAATTTACTCTAAAGAAGTAAATGACTCTCTTTTCACATGAGCCTCTCTACATTGAGGCTTATTTCATCAAAGCCAGCAAGGGACAGTCTGCTAGCAACAGAGATGTTATGTCACATAACCATGGGGGAGACCTCCCATCACTTTTGCTTTCTTCTACTGCACAGAAGCAATTCACACAGTGCCCACACTCAAGAGTAAGGCATTACCCAAGGGCTTGAATACTAGAATGCAGGGAAAATTGGGGGCCATCTTAGCATCTATGACACACGTCATGTGATTCTGATACTCAGGTTTCAAACACTGACTTAGAGATGTTAGGACACACACACAAACACACACACACACACACACACACACACACACACAAAACAAGGGTGAAACTTAGAGGACAGATCTCAAAAACTTGAAAAAGAAATATTTATAAGCAGGTGATTATTTGTATGGGGAGTTGGAGAAAGGAGAGCTTGATAATCAAGCTTTCAACTTGGCCGTTCACGATACAGTGATGTCATTAGCCAAAATAAGAAATCTGTTTTGAAAGAATGATACTGTATGTAGTTTTAGATTTGTTGGAGTTGATGTGCCTATGGAGTATTTTATGAAAAAAATATTGACAACTTTGAAATACGGGGAAAAAATGGGCGACATGTCATTACAATGATATACAATGCCACTGTTTACACAGATCCACCAAAGATTTATTTTATTACCTAAGAAAATGTTCTTTGTTCAACCCACTGTTTACAACTGATTAAAGATCCCAGACTTAGTGAGGTTACACGTTAACTTGCATATTTTTGTCCAGTAGAGTTGCAAATAATTTGTTTTTCTAGTACAAAAGATAATCCAAAGGCTGTGGCTTATTTTGCTGTGGGACATTAATACTTTTGTAACTAGGTTACCAATTGTATGCTAATATACCTTCATCAAATTGACTATCAATAACTAAATCCTCAAATGCTCTCTGAACCAACTTTCCCATCTCACTGTTTCTGTAATTATTTAATAATAAAATATTTGACAGATTTATATTTTTATGTCATGCTTTTTATTTTAGTTTTTGAAAATTATATTTTAGTGGCTGTGGAGGTACCAAGATGCCCAAGTAAACTCACGTAATGGAGCTGATAACACTGCACTGACTCTCTCTCNCAGGTGAATACACAGATAGTCAATGCAAGAAAGTGTCCTGCACAGAAGTGATAACTTAGATATTAAACTGGCTGATAGTCTGCTGTGTAGTAAAGCCATAACTTAGGGACTTATATTTCCCAGACAGTATCAGTTGGTCATTTGCATCTCTGCTAGGCAAAAATGAAACTGGATTTTCTATGAGTTCATATCAAACTTTATATAGAGACTGGGCTCTAGTCAATTGCAAATAAGTCAAATTCAGTAAGTTACCTTCACCTGGCAAGTCCACTGATCTTTAGGCTCATAAGACAATGCTTTAATCTGACACAGAAAAAGCATGGGATCATCCTGCTCTGCTCTTTTATTGCTGCCTACAAGCCACCCTAAAACATAGTGGCATAAAACAGTTATGTCGTGCTGCTCATTGTAGGTCAGACATTGAGGAAAGGCTTAGGTGATTCATCTCTGATCCACGTGGCATCAACTGGAGAGCTGAGGTTGCAGATTCTCTTCTAAGATGGTACCGTAACTCACACGTCTGATCCTGGGTCAGCTGGGCCGCAGTGGCTGGAGAATGCTGTCTTCACACATGGCAACCTTAGAGGATTCAGGCATAGTACACGGCTTTTGGCTTCCCCTGGGAACAGTCTAAATGAGAGCGTTGTCAGACACCCAGGCAGAAACTGCAAGGCTTCTTATGACCAAACCTCCCAAGGCCCGAACATCTCTTCTGTTACATTATTTTGGTCAAAAAAGATCTAAGATCAACTACATACAAGGGGAGAAGAGGGGTGAGTGTACCCCACCCCTGAATAGGTGAAGGGCATGCAAGAGAAATGGCATCCTACATCCCTTTGCTGTATGCCATATTTTGGATGTTTGTGTGTGTGTGTGTGTATATGTTTGTTTGCCTGTTTGTTGAATACATCCATTAAATAAGGACTTTTCTGGGAAAAGAACAGCAGCCTTAGAAATTCCACAATGATTTTTCTCTTCTTTGACTTGCATTTGATGAAATAAACAGAGCCAGAGATGGTAAAATCTAATATCTTCCCTGTCAATGGAAACCCTGAGGTAAGAACACGTGATGAAAATAGAAGGAGTACTTCCAACATCTGCACTTAGCTGAACACAGTGACCAGTACAAATAAACAACTTTGTAAAGAGGAAGCACTACACGAGGAGGAAATTTCCAACTCCACACCGTAGGTTTTGAGTAGGTTTCTCCTTAATGATTTACTAGTATTTAAACTTATTCTTCAAAACCCCAGGTAATATGCCATAACATTGCCTGATAGCCAATTCTAATATTTAACTTCCACATTCTCAACACCACTCTCATTCAATGGTAAAGTGTGGACACCTCTATTCTACACATGGCCGTATGGCTGAGTAACACACAGAAGTTGGTCTTGGAGGACCCGGGGTGTTGTCTTGAATCTCTGGTTTGCTCACTGTATGATTTGGAAATGTCACTTAATCTCTAAGCGCCTCAGTTTCCTCAATTATAAAACAAGACACATGTTTTTAATACATATAGACTAACATTCCTCAAAATTCCATAGCAGGAACATATGTGTAGATTGACTTGGGCAATATTTAAAGTAGTCCTATCTCATTATTGCTTGTAATATCTTTTATTAGCTTTTCCTTAATTTATTATCCATGTTCTGTTTTCTTATGATCGCCAAAAAATAGAACTACATTTAAATAGTCTCTATTGTATTTTGAATGGTATAGTAATATTTTTAGATTAATCTTGAAAAAATATTTAAGAAACATTGGGGGGAAAAAAGAGGCATGCACTAAAATTGCTAAGGGCATCTGACAGTGAAAGTTAGTGACATTACTTAGCTTTTACACAACTAAAAAAAA
>NW_017731408.1:4903751-4943405 GCF_001890085.2 Hipposideros armiger | reverse complement strand
CTCTCTCTCTCTCTCTCTCTCTCTCTCTCTCTCTCTCTCTCTCTCCTCCTCCTGAAATTATTTTAAGTAGCAACCAAACTTCACCTTTGCTGACTGATTCTTTAGGTTTTATTCCTACTGATTTCTTTCTTTGTTTTTGTTTCTCGTTCTTGTCCTTTTTAGATTCTGTTTCCGGTTTGCACATAGCAAATGTTACTCCTCGGTAATGGCAACAGTGACCAAGAAACAAGTTTTGTCATCTGACCATTTGTTGATCCCAACCAAATATGATGGGGAGCTATTTTGCTGCATGATAAATAACGTTCACTTTTTTATTATTTTGTGATTATTTATCTACTTCTGCGCACCAAATCAATTAAGGAATCGTTTCGTGTCCACTAGAATGGCGACCGCGTTTTTGAGACCGGGAGTAGAGGATTTTTGTGTTTCTGCATTCACTTTACCCTTAGCTGAGGCTGTAGAACTGAAGCTGCAAGTTGTGTGTCTGCATGTCTGTAATTGAAAAAAAGCCTTTATCTTTTGTTATGAGTGTAAAATATTTCCTGCTTTTGTTAGGTACTAATTAATTAGATTTCGAAGTTCCTCTAATTAAAGGAGCTCTGTTGTAATTGGTTTATAGAGAACAATAATACTAAGATAAATCTCATATTCCCCTACATTTGTTAAAAATAAAGATGCCAGACATTTTATATTTCCATGGAGTATAAGAAAAAAAATTATTTTCACTGATAGTTAAGAAATATTTTTATATAAAAATCCAGTTCATGCAATCAAGGTAAATCTTTAGATAAATCAGATTGCTTAAATAAGTGTGATTTAAAACAGTTATATGGCTTTTCCTTGATGTGCTTATCAGATTTGTGTTTGTTTTGATACTAACTGATACTAGTTCATCTGAACTTCCTAGATTTCTCACACTGTTTTACTGATCAGATAAGCTATCATAATGCTTATGATTATGGATAATATAAAATTGTGTTAATCTAACCTGAATCACAAGTTTGACAAATTGTTATACGTCAGCAGTAATCATGTTTTCTAACGTGTCCACTTAAAGTATGCTATCCAAGATCCTCGGTTAACTTTACAACCTTGGACAAATATTAAACCTAGTTAATAAATAACCTTTGATCCCTGAATACTTATTTTAACTAAGAAAGAATACTGATACCTTGTTCATACCTTGTTCATATATGTCACTTTGATCCTTAGTTTAGTATATCATAGAGTGGCTATAACTTTTGAGTCTTATTCATGAATGAATACTGTTAATTCTTGTCAATTTCAGGGGTATAAAATTGATGTGTGTGGCTCTAGTGGGTAAGCTTTGCTTGTCTAAACAATTACTTGTATATGGAAAACAATTATCAATTATGTACTTCCTAGTTAAATGATTTGGTTAAATGTTATAGTTTTTATAGTTAATTGACCCTATGGTAGGAGCATATATGAGTATGTGTGTGAATAGAGTCGTGTATGAAATCTGAGGTTTTTCTGTTGTTTTCAAAAGAAGAGAAAAGTTTTGTTCTAAAATAAAATGTGAGAATCTCTCAAAATATAAAAGAACACAGTGAAGAGCAAAGCTGGATTTATACAACAAGCTGAAGGAGGTTTGAGAGAAGCGACATCTGTTTGCCTTAGTTTAGGTTACCTGAGATATGAAAGAATTATGAAGTATGTTAAGATCTCAGGAAAGTTGACCCAAGTTGATGGGCTTATTCAAAAGGTAATTTTTAGGAGTTTACAATCTTTTTATTCCCAAATGTTACATTAATGCAGGGTTTTGTTTTGTTTGTTTCTGATATGCTCCATATTTCTTAATTAGCTCCAACAGTATTTGGAGCTAAGATTCTCATGGGTAGAGTTATTAAGTCAAAGGATAATTTTGTACAGGTAAAATGCTACTAATGCAATCTTTTAGAGATTACAGATGGATTGGAAGAATTTACAGGTGTTCTAATACCCCTGCTGATCACAATGTGTCCTTAGGCTCAGGGGAACCATTAAAGAAATTCTTATAAAAGAATTACTATATGTTGTACCCAACAGTGGATTTTACTCTCTCCCATCCCAATGTTGTTGGTTATGACAATAAACTAACTACGGCCATGCTGTCTCATCTGCAGGTACGAGGTTTACTCTGAGGCTTATGGCCCTGCTTTAGGCTCAGATCAGAACTTGTGTCTTCAGCCAAGAAAAACAGTCTCAGAGCCTCAAAGACAGGACTGTAGCCGATACTCCAAAGTAGATACTTCAGAGAATAAACTCTTACATACAGATTCCCGGGCTGACATGTCTTGTGTGTCTTTGAGATTGTGCCAGAGGATGGAATCAGGATTTCCAGAGCTCTTCTTAGTCCAGAGGCAGACAATTTCATGAAAGCAGAGGCCTGACCCTAGATCCAGGGGGTCAAAAATTAATTGCATAGAATTAAAAAAACACTAATATAAGACATTTAATTTTGATTATTTATTTGTAATATTGTTGATACTATGTTTAATGTGGTTTTTTCTTCTAACAAATATATGTGGATGCCTTGTTTCTTTCTTCTTAGCCCTCAATTTAGAATACTATGCATTTGTAAACTGAATTTTAAACCATGCACTTGTAAAATGAAATATATTTTCAAATGGTCTCTGAGTTTCACTGACTCCTCAGAATTCAATAACAAATATTTTGACTGAGTCTCCTTACTTTTCAAGGCAATACAGTTACTTGCATAGGTTTAAAAATAATCAGCCCTATATTTTACCAGGGAACAAGTGGACAAATAGACTGTACATGGAAGGCCATCATACAGTACAATATTTGAGAATGATTCCCACTTATTCAGGCCCAACACTAAGAAAGCATAGTTTTACTTTATCTGTGCAGCCACTGCCTACAAAGCCAACTAAGTGAAACAGCTCTGGTATCACTTGTATGGCCTATGGTGGGGGCACGGGGTATCCCAGCTTCCCAGCTTAGTAAGTAAAAGGCATTCCTGGCAGAAACAGTGTATACTTTATAGGGTCGCCAGGAGAGAGAAATTCACCCAAATTTCTTCATAGGTTAAGATAATTCATTGGGTTTTGTTTCTTAGCCTTGAAATGAAAGCAAATACCATGGGCTTTTCAAAGTTCAACCTAAGATATCCCAAAACATTTCCAACTAGAAATTATTTCTCTGGTGTCAGCAATTACTCAATGCTCTATGGCTCTAATCCATTAAGAATGGGCTCAAAGAATGACCTTTGGGTTTCTAGGGTAAAAGACACTTGAGAAAGTGGGGACATCCAAGTTAAGCCACTCTGTCACGGGACTTTGCTGCATATGAAAGAAATATTGCCTGGTAGATAGAAGTGGGGTGCAGTGTCAAAGGAGGGTTCTTTGGAAAGATGGATGGAACTCAATTATGACTGGGAAAGACCTATAGAAAGGTAAAGAAATAATAGATGGAGCCAGGCCTTAAATAAAATAGAATAAGATAAGGTCAAGAGCAAAGGGGAGGTATTATCCCTAGACTATTATAGATGGACAGCTTTTAATCTGAGTCAAGAGGAGAGACAGGAGGAAGTAAGTTGACATAGGTACATTTGTAGGGGAGGTGATGGAATTCACTAAGGACAGAACATTTAGTTGTTATTTGAATTGTGAAGAAGGTGGCTTGTTGATTTGTTTTGAGTGTGGATTTGGGACGTGGTTCGGGGATTTGAAGATATAGTGTTTTGCAAAGGCAGTCCATGGTGTTCAGTCCATGTGTAACCTTCATCCCTATCACTATTGGAATTTTGTTCATGAACCCATTAAGCAAGCACTTTGCGGAGCAGATCAATTGATCCACCTCATTATTGGGTGCTATCAATCTTTGAGCAAGCATTCACATGGTTCACAAATATCCTCACTCTTCCTCCTGCGAACCTCCTTATCACCATTTCTCTAATCCCTTCAAAAAAATCATTAGAAATTGCTCATAAATGTTCAAAAAGTAAATATATAGATGGCCTCTGGCCATCTCTTCTTCCAGAAAAACTAGTGAAAACCAGATGTCCCAATTTGACGTAATTGCTTCTAGGCTGTCTCTCAGGGCCACAGCTGGTGAATGCTACAGCATTTCACTCCCGAATGGAGCTGGATTATAATGCAGAATAATTTGGGAATTAAGCTCACATTTTTCATCAATGTGTCGTAGAGAACTCCCCCATGAGGCTATAAATATGTACTGAAAGAGAGGTATCAGCTTAGCAAAACAGGCACAGCACATAGAGAGTGTGAGACATATAAATTGAGGGGATGCTGTACTCTGTTTATGTTCTTAACTTTACTAAAAATTACTCACTATTTTGGTAAATTATCACTAGTAGGATGCTTATTTTATTTAAATTACCATAAAATAATTTCATTAGTTCAAATTTATAGGCATCACTAACACAGAGAATCTATCTATCCATCCATGCTTCTATCTATCTATCTATCTATCTATCTATCTATCTATCTATCTATCTATCTATCTATTTATCTGTCTATCTATCTATCTATCTATCTATCTATCTATCTATCTCTATCTATCTATCTATCATCTATCTACCTACCTTTTTGCATATCTATTTATGTTTCTGTCAATATCACATAATTTAAAATGCCAAATATAAAGAAAAATGTCAATATTCAAGTGCATATTTAAAATTGGGTTTTCTAATTTTGCATAAAAATGGACAGTTTGTAACATTCCTATTCTATTACAGGAACTATGAAAACATGAAGCTTAATATTTTGCAAAGAAATAATAGTCATGAAAAATCAAACATATGTTTTAAAGTTCCCATATTTAAAGGAAGACTTATGAAATTCTATATATTCTACAATATTAAAAATAATCGAATCAGAAAGATAAAGACTTCATTGTTTCTTACTACATAACAGAAAGAATCCCAAACTTTATAAGCCACACAAACTGGTGACAAATTAATCTTGCCAGCTATATGAGAAGTACAATGATGAAAAAAATCCAAATAAAATAATTCCTTCTATTTCACTGAGCAATTATATTGTTTTAAGATGTGAAAAAATGTAGAAAATCATCTGCATAATGAACTGCATTCAAACAAGTTTTCATGACAAGTGAACGTGAGCATCCTTTGTGTTAAGAGGGGAAAAAAACAACCTAATTGCATATGTAGGGCTTATAAGGAATAAAATAAAAATCATAGAGGAAATGATATTTTCAAAACTACTGATGGCAGCATTTCTGCTTCCATGTGGAGGCAACAGACTTTGTAATTACCCTTTTGCTATAAACAACTAGAAAATAGAATAAAATATAGGAAACAACTATACTTACATAAGAGAAAATAGACAGTGTAGGACTGTGGTCCCTGACGGAAAGTAGACAAATGAAGTGAGCGCTATGATTCACCAGCTTTCTTCCCAGAGAAAATTTCAAGACTTCAGCAGAGAGAATAAAATTCTACACATAGCACATTGGTCTCACTAAGTTGAGGAAACAGTGATCAGAGTTTGGGGAGGTCAAGAATTTATAGGATAGAGTATCCAAAAAAAGGAGTTTTGCAGTGAGTTACAAAATCTACATAAGGATCTCTTGAGTCTTTGATTGAACACCAATTCTTTGCATACTGAGAGTGAGATCTCATGAGACTAGAAAAAGAATAACTTTCCTGGAGAGGACAATTACCAGAAACATGCATGATGAAAACTCTACAGAGCTCATGTTCAGTGGCTGAGAATCAGTTTAGTTCCAAATAGGCAGAGTGGAGTGGACTCACTGGAGCAATTGATAGAGATCCCAAAATGGTCATATCTTAGAAATGGGGTGAAATAATCCCAAGTGTAGAGGATACTCTAGACAAGCTAGAAAGGGTACTCTAAAAAAGCTTAAAATCAAGACTTACATGGATCAAACTCTCCAACAAGTTACTCAGCTACCTACCAGAACAAATTCCAACACTATTCAAAGGCATACAACAAAATCACGTTCTCAACAATGTATTGTAAAAAATCACAATATCTGGCATCCAGTCAAAAATAAATAGACAAAGAGGTAGGTAGATGTGGCCCATAACAACGAGAAATATCAATTAATAGAAACAGACACATGGAAAATATGATAGAATTAGCATATTAAGGAGGACATTAAGATAGCTAGTTTAAATTTGTTGCATATTTTCAGGGATGTAAATGGAAACATCTTATTATCATAATTAAGAGGGAAATGGAATATATAAAAAAGGCAACTTCTAGACATGAAATACAGTGTCTGAAATAAAAAATTTGCTAGATGCAATAATCAGCAAATCTGACACTGCAGGGAAGAAAGAAAGAAGGAGGGAGGAAGGGAGGGAGGGAGAGAGAGAGAGAGAGAGAGAGAGAGAGAAAGTAAGAAAGAAAGAAAGAAAGAAAAGTTGAAGGTAAAGCAACCAAAACTAGCCAAGAGGAATAATAATAATACTAATAATAACAAATAATAATAATAATAATAATAGACTAAACATGCACATTGACTCAGTGATGTGTGTTTTTTTAGAGTGCCCCTCTACTTTGTCTAGAGTATCCTCTACCCTTGGGATTAATTATCAAGTTGTCTAATATGTGTGCAGTTGGGGTCCCAGAAAGAGGAGAGACAGCAAAAATATCTGAAGACATGATGACTGAAAATTTTCAGAATTTAATGAAAACTAATATCAGACAAAGCAGTCTTCAGAACAAAGAATGTTAACATAAAGAGGAACTTCTAAAATAAAGATAAAAGGTTCTATTTATCAAGAAGTCATGACAATCCTAACAGCATATGTACCTAATATGCTTCAAAAAGACTTCAAAATATATGAAGCAAAAACTGGAAGAACTATAATGAAAAAGAAAAAATACACAATTATAGTTTGCCTATTTCAACTCTCTCGGTACTTATAAAATAAGTAGAAAGCCAATACATTTATAGAAGATTTAAACAACAGTACCAACCATCTTGTCACTATTGAAATTTATAGAACAATATACCCTAAAAGTTCAAATACATATTTGTTTAAGTATACATAGAGCCTACATCAAAATAGCCCATATGCTGGTCAATAAAAGAAGTCTCAATAAGTTTAAAACTGGTTTGAGTTCAATTTATGTCAGTTGCAACAAACAGAAAAGTGATACACACTTTCTTGAACATGTAACCCAAGAGGAACTAGTAGTTTACTATTTGTTATTTTTGTTAGCAACTACAATTTAGATCAGTCTTTTAACAAAAACTATGCCTAAAGGGACAAAACTATCATCTAGATATTGCAATTACACTTGACCATTGAACAACCCTTGCATGCAGTTGAAAATGAGTATGACTTTTGACTCTCCCAAAACTTAAGTTGTCCCTTGGTATTTGCGGGGAATTGGTTCCAGGACCCCCACGGATCCAACGTCTGCAGTTGCTCAAGTCCCCCGAAATAAAATGATGTAAGTCAATGCATATAGTTGGCCCTCTGCATCCCCAGAGTCCCAACCATGGATCAAAAACAGTGCAGGTATTTACTGGAAAAAATCCTCGTACAAGACCCGCGCAGTTCAAACCCATGTCCTCCAAGGGTCACCTGCAAATGTCTTCACCAACATTAAAATCTACTAGTTACATATGAAGCAAAATGATCTCTTCCCTTTCTCAGCAATACTGAGGAAAACGAACTGAAGACAAGATTGTAAGACTTAGATAGTGAAAGACATGATGAGACAGCACAGCTGAGGTTGGTTTTAATGCAGATAGGACTATTTTCTTTATTGGGGTTTAATTGGAATTCACCTAGGTCAATCTTATTTTCTTTTCAGCTTTTAAAAACGTTTAAAATAATGCACTTTTCACTGATTGTATTTCCTGTCTGTATTAACAAATACTTGGACAGATTTTACAGAACTTAACAACACTTCTTTTTCTTTCTTCATTCTCCTTTGGGATCATGTTAAAACCATACTTTGTTTACCTGCAAATAGTACCTGGTTAGCCAAATCTGCCTTAATAATACCCTAATTACTGCTGCATGTTTCAGTCTTATTCTGTATAAGACTTTCAATTTAAATAATGGAAAATTGAGATGAAATGAGGTATCGCTTCCCTTTCATGTAGAAGATTACAATTTAAACTCACTTTTAAAATTTTTTAAATTCTCTACCTTTTAAAGAATAGTTTCAGAATAATTATTCTGTGCAACTTGATCTCCTTGTAATGAAATAGTTATAATGAACAAAAATTAGCCATGGCCAAATGTGTATTGTGGGCTGATTTTCATGTTATCATAAGTAATTATTTAAATCATGCCAATACCTGAATATCAGAAAGTCAGCATTCATAGCCTTACTTCCCTTGAACTTTCCAAATTGTACTTCCTCAGACTCTTCCAGACTTCTGGCTCTTGCTCTCAAAATCCTTTACCATTATGGCTATGTTTCAGAGTTTTTAGGGACAGAGGAGAACATTTTCATAGAATGGGTCAGTATAGTTTCAATTTCCAAAGTTTATTTCCCTCCACAGTTGTCCTTTATGCTTTACATGATAAAAAAATTACTCTTCTTAATGTGTACTTAATGAAATATACCTTGATCTGAAGTCTTAAAACAGATTTTAAAATAGGAATTTGAAAATATCTATAATTTTAAATAAATATAGCTTGTGCTATTCCAAATATCCTCATCCAGATATATCTAAGCTCTGTCACTCACCAGGTAGGGGAACCAATGTTTTCTCATTTGTAAAATGGAAACCATAGCCTTTGGAAAATAGGAATAAAATATTTATGAGAAGTAAATGAGATAATAAAAGTACCTAGCATAGTACCTGGCAATATATGTTAGTTAATTTATATCTGAAGTTAATTAATTAAGACAGACTTGCTTCTTAGTTTCTTCAACAATGACAGTTAGAAATTCACTATTTCCATGATTAAGCCTCAAGTTTTCTTAAATAAGATCAATGTGAAACTCTAATCGGAAGGCCAGGGAAAGCTTTTTATCTAATGCTCAGATATGAGCTCAACTACCTAAAGATGCCCTAAGATTGCAGTTTGTGCTGACATTTGAACAAATGATTAAATTGGACTTAATCCCAAAATGATTTGGACATTTTAAATCCCTGTTTTGTGACGCATTAAAACATTTATTAAAGCACAAGAGCACTGTAGTTAGAAAAATATCCATGTTACTGGCATGAATTCAGACCCTAGGGGAAATGAAATCTTTCCTTAAGTAACACAAAGGATATAAGACAAATTAATCAAAACTGAAAATATACTGGGTCCAATTGCCAGGGTTCAAGTCCTGGCTGTTTCTTACTTGCTGTGTACACTTGAGCAAATTGTTTAACTGACCTGAGATTCACTTTATGTGATACATAAGTTATTACTCACTGCTTGACATAATGCAATTTTTTTTTAAGATTTTTTTTTTAATTGGGGAATTGGGGGAAGGGGAACAGACAAGTTGTTATCCTTTTGTTCTTCAGTCTAGTTGTGGAGGATGTTGGCCCAAATTGGCACCATCATTGGTCTCTTCCCAGGCGAGGCAGATCAGTTGCCGGCTTCTGGACAGCCGCTCACTGCGGCTGCTGGCCGCTCACGCTGGCTGCCGTCCACACACCATAGCCCATGGCAACCCACCTGCCGTCACTGGGACTCACGGCAGCCCAGCTCCAGGTTGAGCTGTTATTCAGCATCTTAGCTGTAGAGGGCAGTGTCACTGGCCCTCATATGTGGGATCCAAGCCGGGGCCCTCTGGCGTCCCAAGCCAGCTCTTAACCAACGCGCCACTTGGCCGGCCCTGCAATTTTTTTTTGTAATGCTCTTTATTTATAAAATATTTTCCTAAATATATTTAGATAATCCTTCATTGTGCCTTGTTAATATATATGTTCCCCGTGGACACTGTCAGTGAAAGCTAGTGTTAGAGGTAGTGATTATCACTCTCTGTTAATAGATATTTGGGCAAAATACTGCAAACTGTCCACTAACGAGTACTGTAACCCTAGTAATTTGGCTGTTTTGCAACAGGTGGTATTTAGTCTTTACTAAGGCCTCACTTTCTGGCATTTATATTATATTTCATAGAACTCAAATCGAAAACATGGTAAGATTTCACTCATGATTGCTATGACCTATGGGTATCATCACAGCCCTTCAAAGCTAGCCTATGGCTAATAAATAATTAAAAGTTTAGGATCAGGTCATTTCTATGTCTCATTTTCCTTTTAGAAATGTGATAAAAAAAATAATTCAAAAGTGTGCTGAAACAAGGTTAATGTTTGTGTTGTTCAGTCAGGCTGCAGCTACGAGAATTCAACCGGGATACTTGACAGCATTAGCCATGGAAGCCACCAAACCTGTAACTGCCTTATTCTGGGTTTCACCTGTGCAACACAGTAAATACAGTAGCTTCCTCTTATCGAGTGTGTTGTCCATTGTTGCATAAATCTGCTATGGGGCTTCTGAGAAAGGTTTACTCTGTCTTAATAAGTAACACAAGACAGGTATTTACAGTAACCTTTTTTTGCGTTTAGACATTATCATATGAGAACATCTGTAACCTATGCAGCTGCTTCAGCCAGCTTAGATGGTTGTTTGTGCTGTTCAGTCAGGTGGCAGCTAAGAAGGAAAAGCCAAAAAGAATCACAGACAATTCAACCTGGATACCAACCAGCATTAGCTACTAAAGCTTATTCTGGGTTTCATGCTGTGCAATAATAATACAGTAGTCCCCCCTTATCCGTGGTTTCGCTTTCCGCAGTTTCACCTTCCCAGTGTAAGTCACCAGCAAGCAACCACAGTCTGAAAATATTAAATGTAAATTCCAGAAATAAACAATTCATAAGTTTTCAGCTGCACACCATTCTGAGTTGCATGGTGAAGTCTTTCACTGTCCCGCTCCATCCTGAGTGGGATGTGAATCGTCCCTTTGTTTAGCATCTCCACTCTGTATATGCTTTCCACCCATTAGTCACTTAGTAGCCTTCTTGGTTATCAGACTGGTTTTCAGAGAGGATATACCACATTCACATAACATTTATTACAGTATACTGTTATAATTGTTCTGTTCTATTATTAGCTATTGCTGTTAATCTCTTATTGTGCCTGATTTATGAATTAAACTTTATCATAGGTATGTGTGTATACCTATCTATCTATCTATCTATCTATCTATATATATATATATATGTATATATGAGAAACCATAGTATATATAGGATTCGGTACTATCCATGGTTTCAGGCATCCACTGGGGTCTTGGAACACATCCGTTGTGGATAAGGAAGGACCACGGTATCTTCACTGTTTAGTTGGATTTTCTGTTACCTGCTCCTGAGATCATGTTAATAGAACATATGTGAAAGCAACAGGAAGCCCTAGATTTTCCACGTCCCCATTCTACTGTCCACAGGCAAGCTACATGCGAGCCTGTGTTTTCTGCTAGAGGATGCCAGTTGGTATGGATAAACAAAGAGTGTTTCCACAGTTTGGGTTATTCATTTTATGCAAAATGTATTTGGCAAGATTTTTACATTATTTAGTAAAGGGAGCAGAACAGGGCATACAAATAATACATTTTGGTTTATAACAAATGAAATCATGAAAATACTTAAGTTTTTTCAACTATTTGTTCCAGATACCGCTTCTGTCACTTATAATTTCTGACAATCATTTTCTGTGTATTCCTCAAACCCTTTTCTGATACCCCACATGGTTCAAAACCTAAATATCATAACAATATCAGGTTTGGGAAAGATCGAAAATTCACTTAAATCCCACCACGCATCTGATATTTGAATTCTCACTATAATATCCTTACTGAAAAACATAATGTCTTTTTATTACCCTCCTAGGGACAAGGAACTCACTTCAATTTGGGATGCCTACTCTATAGTCAAAGAGTTTTGATGTATGAAAAGTTATCTTTTCAAAGTTAAAATGCCTCCTTTTGTGTATTTTATACTTTAATTCTACCCACTGGCACCACAGAGAAGTTTAATTCCTCTTCTATGTCCTTATTGTTTGAAATCAGCCACCTAAGAGGTCACTTTCTTCCGGTCTCCTCAATTCTCATCTACATATTTGTTTTAAATCTCCATTCCTTCCACTTGCTCTTCATACAGAGGGTAACTATGCAATTTATACTCCAACCTGCAAATTGCTATGGTGAATGATATGAATTTACATACTTGAAAATTTCTGTAAATGTCAAACAGAATAAATGCCTGGTTAAATTATTTGAAAAGCAATGATAAAAAGAAAACCTTGAAAGCCATCAGAGAAAAATCACATGTTAAATATGCAGGAAGAATTATTCAAATGCTTGTTGAATTCTTAAGAAAAACAATAGAGACCAAAAGAGAATGGATTAACATCTTTAAAGTGCTTATCAACCGAGAAAAGAAAAGTTATCAACCGAGAATGCTATACCCTTGTGAAAATAAGCCTTCAAAAATAAAGGAGACAGGGCCGGCTGAGTGGCACATTGGTTAAGAGTTGGCTTGAGACATCAGCTCTGAGCAGCAGGGTCCCGGTTTGGATCCCACATGAGGGCCAGTGAAGCAACATCCTCCACAACTAGACTGAAGAACAAAACCACAGCAACTTGTCTGTTCCCCTTCCTCAATTCCCCAATGCTGTTCCCCTACCTCAATTCCCCAATAAAATCTTTAAAATAAAATAAAATTAAATTAAATTAAAATAAAGGAGAAAGATATTTTCTGATAAAAGAAGACATTATTTTTTGTCTCTGGTACATAGTTAGTTGCTCTATGCAAAGGCATAGATATACTGGAAATAAAATATGAAAAGTTATAGAATACAAATAGTAGTAAGCTTAAGGAAGTCAGGATGTATATATTAAAACCAGTTAAAGTGAAAAATATCAAGACAAAGGTGACTATTACAGATAAAATGAAATAATTCATAATAATGAAAGATTTAATTTATAAGAAAAACAATCATAAATGGGTATATAGCTAATAACAGAAATTCAAAGTTTATGAAGCTAAAATTGACAGAAATTAAAGAGAAAAAATAGACAAATCTATATTAATGATTGCAGATTTTAATGACCTTCTCAAACATTGGTAGAACTATGTAAAAAAAAAAAAAATCAGGATATAGAGGACCTGAACACTATCCACAGCATTGACCTAATAAATGTGTTTCTTCACCTATGTATTCTAGCATCATTCTCAGAATAGTAAGTATAACAGCTGCCACAAGATGTAAAATCATTTCCTGTTTAGTTTGCCCTGATGTCCATTAAATCAGGAAGATTACACATTTCCCTCAGTTTGCCCCTAAGATCCAGCCCAAGACTTCTGACCCTCACCTTAGTCTGTAGTCTTCATCGTTTGCATCTCAATAGGTCTTCACCCTTCCACTAACAAAAAGTCCCATCTCTGGTCCTACAAATATTTTCTTCCTGGTTACCTGAAAATGTCTCTCTTTTCCTTTCTTAGATTGCTGAATATTAGAGGTAGTTATTGCTGATTATTAGAGGTAGTTACATGAACAGTTGGTTAAGTATAAGGCTGAACCCAAGATGGTGACATTTTATCTGAGATATGCCAGTTTTATACTCTGTTATCTGGCATGTATAATAACACTTCAGACAATGTGGTTCGGTATGTGTGAATTTAGCTTTATTAAATTGAAGGAGAAAAAAAAAAAAAGCTCTCCCAATTAAGGGAAAGTAGTATCTGAGATTCTGTTTAGCAAGGAGGTGTATCTATTCCAAATGTTGCTAATGGCTAGGGATTCCCATTCACAGAGGTGAGGTTTGTAGTCCTCCTTTTGATATCAATTCTCTTTGTGTTGAATGCATCATAAGTCACAGGTGAGAAGGCAAGTCCTCTCTTTGCCTGCAGCAACAGAGACCTTCCACTATCTCATCCAATATCTCAGTTTTATTAAACTATTGATTTCACTCAGCACATTCAAGATTGAATTTTTCAGAAGAAAAACAAATACAAAGTGGAAGACAGTGAAGACTCTGTTTAAACAAAATAATGATACTGCAAACACAAGGCACAGTAAATTCCCTCAAATGTGAGTCCTGGAAATGACATTTAAGAGTCATGAATTATGTCCCCTTTCAATGCAGTTTAAAATTGAGAAAGAATTTTCTATCACAACTGAACTTCTAAAAATCTATGCAGTCTAAACACCCTCCATGCCCGGAAAGGAAGCAGAAAAACATGTTGCAATTAAAATATACATTTACTGAACGTTACTTCATGAGCATCAACTAATTTGAATTGAGAAGTCACTGGGTGCACACCATGGTATTAAGCATTTGACAAGGGTAATTTATCAACAAAACTATATTCCCTTCTTCCAAGGAACTTGGATTCCAAGAGAACAATGCTGAATTGATATGCATGCATACAAATTTTAGCCTTTGTTTCTCATCCAGAAAGGGCAACAAAAGCCATATATTCTTCCCATATATTCTAGCACTTACATCTGGATGGGTGAAAAACAATATGACCACCGCCATATTTTTACAGCTTTGGGACTATGGTGCAGCACATACATTTTATCATGGTTCATCTCTGCTTGTTACCCTCTGAGTAAGCCCCTACTGAAGCATCCCAAGATCCTTGGTGTCAGGAGTAAGGTGGGTCATAACCTGTCCTTGCCTCATTTCTCTAGACAAGTGCTGCACTTAACCCCCTCACCCTCTACAGTCCAACCACACAAAACGCCTTATACCCCTGTAAGCCTTGCAGTTTCTGTCACTCTGAATCTATTCATGCTGCTTCTTTTGCCAGGACCAGGTCTCCTCTCACCTTTGCTTCCCTTTAATTACAGCTTCGTCATGCAGCGCTGACCATTACCGAATTGTTCCCTTGTGCTCCCTACTGGTTGGTATGCGCTTGTTTGTGATGGTCAGTGTACTCAATACATATGCTCATTATTGCATTGATAATACTTATTTTTGTATTTGTATTTGCATTTATTTTAAATCCTGTTTCTCTTATTAGAATGTTGACATGTCAAATGACAGACATATATTAGGTATGAATAATTTTTTTGTGAATTAATGCATGAATTCAATAAGTTACAGCTGGGAAAGTGAGAGATGAAGGATAATTATTAATCTGTCAACAAAAAGACATGTTAAAAGCCTAACTTTCATTTTTAAGAACATTTACTGAATACCC
Organism: Hipposideros armiger; assembly: GCF_001890085.2. Classification (NCBI taxonomy): domain Eukaryota; kingdom Metazoa; phylum Chordata; class Mammalia; order Chiroptera; family Hipposideridae; genus Hipposideros; species Hipposideros armiger. The sequence goes on along the minus strand of NW_017731408.1, from coordinate 4,928,246 downwards.
CTTATATACTCTAATGCTCAAAGAGCTTAGAATTTTAATTAGGGAAATGACATTATCAGTTTTATATTTTTCAGGGGCAAACACAGTTACCTTCCTAATCATCTCGAAGACACTGTACCAGGAGCTAGGGATAAAGAGGTGACTAAGACACGATCTATTACAGCATGGTGATGATAGTACAGTAATAGATACAGACCTCTAAGCAGATAATTAAAATATAATATGATAAATGCTTTAGACAAGGTTCACATCACTTAGTTTACTCTGTACAACAAGCTACCCCAAAATTAAGTGGTTCAAAAAATAACCATTTATTAGCTCACAATTCTGTGGATGCCTTGGTTGGTTGTAGCTAACCTCTGCAGAAGTGTCTCAGGTGTATTTAGTTAGGAGGGTGGCTGACTTTATGACTCAGTGTTCTAGCAGATTCTCACTCAGATGTCTAGTGGTTGGCTGGGCCAAGCTTTACTCATCAAACAGACTGGCCACAACTTCCTTACATAGAAGAAGCAGAGAGCCGAGGTCAAGAAAAAGACAAGCTCCAATACACATGCACTTTTAAGCCTCTACTTAAGCGAAGTTTGTTAATGTCCCATTCACTACAGTAAATCACATGACAAGTCCCAGGGCCACATGGGAGGATTCTACCAACAGGCACAGATACTGGAACAAGAATTTTATCAGCCATTTTGCAAGCAATCTCTTCTCCATGATTCTTAGCTCTGCCCTCTGGTTCCTCCCTCTGAGACATCCTCCATTTTCCATAAAAAAATAAATGGCCCAAGTTGGCAACTGAATAGCTTTCTAAGTCTGCTTCCAATAAAAATTTGGGAGTCCAGAGGCCTCTTTGTCATTTGAAATGACTCAGTTTCTTTTAGTCTAAGTTAGCAGCTCTTTTGCTGACACAACTCCTCTCAAAAATATATGAGCTTTCTATCTACCTTTTACTAAAGGTCATACCCACAATTATTTTCAAAACAGGCCTCTCTCTACTTTGGGCAGCTGCTATGAGGCAATGCTACTTAGAGTCTTTGAAGTCTTTTTTTCTAGCTGAGAGAGTCCACTAGCCATCACCTTCAATTTTTCTTAAGTCCTAACAAAGGTACTTATAGCCAAACCATTGATTTGATCTTGATGCAGAGTCCATGCTTTACTGAAAGTGCCCTGAATTTTAAAAACACCCTCAGATTTGAATTTACTTTGAGGCTCTTTTACTGGTTGGAGAGACTGCAAATGAGAAACAGTTAATCCAGCACATGCTGGCTCCTCTATATTTTATATAAGTTCTTACAAAGTGATCAGTCCTTTAGTTCCTCTCTCTTTTCCTATAACTTATCATAAACAACTAAAAGAAGCAAATGATATTTTAAACAGTTTTCCTGAAAATTATTTTGCCAAGGTCCACATTTTTTATCTTCCAAATGACTGCCAACAATAGTTTTACAAATTGTTTCATAATATTACATAACACATGTCACTAACAGCTGGCTTGCCAATTTCCAAACTTCACAAAATGTCTTGCAGCTTCTGCCCACTAAATAGTTCCAAAACTACAGTCATATGTTTTGTTTTGTCTTGTTGTTATGGAAACACCTCAAGTCTAGTATCACTTTCTTTATCAGTTAGCTTTTGCTGAAGAAAAAAAACAAAAACACCGCAAACGTAGTCACTCAAAACAACAACAATTTCTTTAGTTCACTAAGGCCCCAAGGTGCAAGCACTTTAAACATATGCTTCCTTCAAGGTTGCTAACATTCTACCAGTCAGTAAGTCACATGGGCAAGCCCTGAGCCAGTGTTGGAGGGCAGTAGCAAAGGATATAGATACAGGATAATAAGTTACCGTAGCTAGGGCAGAGATCCAAGATGGCAGAGTAGATAAACACTGTACCTGCTTCTTTCTGTGAGCACATTAAAAATACAACTAAATTATAAAACAGTCAACCTGGAGAATCATCTGAAGGCTAGCTAAACAGAAGTTTTATATTTAAGGAGATAAAGAAGCCACATCGAGACTGGTAGGAAGCATGAACATGCAAAACGGGCTGGCCCCAAACCTCCGTATGGCAGCTGAGAATTAGGAGGAATATCTCAGCTGTGAAGGTTCTCCCTGGAGAAGTGAGGGAACCCAGGCCCACACCAAGCTCCACAGCCCAGACTACTGGTGCTGGGAAAGGGAGCCTCTACAATGTCTGGCTATGAAAAACGGTAGGGATTCTGACCATCTGGGTGGGACAGGAAGCTGCAGGAAACCCAGAAGACATCCTCAAAAGGGGGCTGCTCACAGACTCACTCACTCGCAGGCACTCACCCTGGACTCCAGCAGAGGGACGATGATTCTGGGGGCGTTGGAGGCATATGGGGTGGCAGACTTTGGTGTGTGGCCTCAGGGTGGGGGCTGGAGCAGAGTTGTCATTTTCCCTGTGAGGGGTCTGCTCTCATGCAGCCAGCAGGCAGGTGCCATCTTTCCTGTGCTGAGCCCGCCCCCACAGGACCAAATCTGAATCTAATTGGACTGAAGAGCTGCATTCTGCTGACTTGCTGGGAACCCATCCTACCCAACTCCCCCAAAGGGAGGTACTTTCTCCACAAGCAGAACAGTTAATCCCTGCCCATGTTGTACTCTTTCTAGAAAAACTGTTGGGAGTCCACAAGTCCCAGGTGGTTGGTGATAGGTCTCAGTGTGCTCTGAGACTTTTGCTGAGTAGCTCCAGACTCAGCACTGGCACCAAAAACAGAGTCTACATTAACCTGGTGACCACAACTGTTCCCACTCTAGTGACTCCCTGAGACTGTGCCTCACCCAACTCATGTACTGCATGAGGCTTTATGAGTGGCTGAACCTTAAAGGGAGTTGGCAGGTCACAGTAGGCCTTGGGGTGTCCTGGCTTTTTGCGGAGCTACCCCAGGCCCAGTATTTGTGGCAGATGTCCTTAGTTCACAGCATGGTCTCTCCCATGAAAAATTAATATAAATTAAAATTATTTTATTATAGCCAACTCAAGAGAAGGAATTGAGCTGAGGCAAGACCCATGAGGAATGTCGAATAACCTACAAAAAAATAAGTGAAAAGGTAAAGGAAAGAAAGAAAAAGATATTCACTATCATCTAGCACCTTCTACAAACCTTGCATACAATAAGGGACAGTAATTACTTATTAATTAATTATTCAATCTGGTATTAGGGATCATTTAACTCTCATGACACAACACTTTTGTTGACTGAACTGGATGCTAATGTCCTCCATCCTATTTAGCCCCAGTTTATGAAACGACAGAAAAATAAATTAGGAAACCAGTGTTAAACCATGGCTACACCTTGCTCCATCCAGGGAAATAAAATCCAATCTAGTTATTGCAGTTTTGTAAGCACTGTGAGTTAAGAGAAATAGTAGTTCCAGATTTGTACAGCTTTCCCCAGAAAGAGTTTACAAAGTCAACTTAACAATATAGCCTAAACATATTAAACTTGGCACCATAATTGTCAATCTGGTATATGTAGTGACAATCTAGTATGTCTAGTGGCTTTAGTGTCAGTGCTACTTTATGTCTCTGTTAGACATTAGTTGCTTCACCTGGATGAAATATAGAGCTCAGGACCTTAGAAAAAAATGAGTAAAAACATCATCAAGTGTCTTCTTTATGTGTATTTTAAGTAGGGGTGTTGCAGAATATTTGACTGTTATAATTATTTTGGGTTTGGGTCAACTACCAAGTCTCTGACATTGTTCCTGATTCTGGATGTGCAAAGATGAATAATCCATCTTCAAATAGTTTGGTTAAATGGGGGAGACATGCACCTAAACCAATGATCACATTGTAGATAATAGTTTCTAGAATAAAGAATGAATTGAGTGGTGCAGAATTGAGAAGGAAATTATTAACTCTATCTACACCAGGGAATTGGAGAAAGTTTCGTATATGAGATGGGATTTGAGATGGTTTTAAAATTATGAATATGTTCTTTTGCTATGTAAATCAATGAAAAACTTATATGTAAAAGTAAATATTAACAAAATACAATTAAAAGACTGAGGTAAAAGAGGAGATGCTAGAGAATATGACTCAAGTCAATATAAATTTTAAGAACCAGTTGACCTAAGTGTTTTTATTGCCTTTATTTCTTTTCAACGTGATAGAAATAAAAGTTAACATTATCAACAAATGTGGGATGACTTCATTCTAATAAATATTTAAAAATATATCATCAGTATCACTGACATCTCAGACTATCAGAGCATTGTTCTTTGATCATCATTCTTCTTAAATATTGTCATCTTAATACCCAAATATTATGGTATATATAAAAAGCGAAAGAGTTACTTTATAATTTGTGTGGCTTTGTCTTGCTATCTCCTTGTAAAATTAAATTGATAAATTATTATTTTGAATTACAGGACATTTTAAAAATAGCATTTATGATATATTCTCATTGCTAATATTTTGTTTGTTCAGACTTAAGAAAGCTCTATTAAAAATGCATATGAACAAGCTTATCTGAGGTTCAGCAGAGCTGGGGGAAAAAATGCATCTGCACTAAAATTAACTACTTCCAAAAAATTAGCAAGCACAGAAAATACAAAATTTTGCTCTTTGAAATGTGTATTTTGCATATTAAAACATCCAGAGTTCACCATCCTTGCTGAAAATGACGTATTACTTAGCATGCTATCAAATGGATAAAAGTGTAAATCTTAGTTGACAAAGTCTAACATAGGTGCTGCACTCAACAGAGTGAATGATGAGGGTTTTTCTCAGTTTAGAAACTGAAAGCATTAGAAGTAGACTGAGCTCTTCATTTCAGAATATCCAATAGAAGGCATAATTCTTACTATACAGTCATAAATGTTGTAAGAAAGCATAAAAGAATAAATGAATGGATAATAAAATATTATAGCCCTTATAACACCTTGAATGCATAGGCTTCAACAAGGAACAAGTATGACAGTGGTACTCTAGGAGACATTGAAGAGATACAAGGGCAGTGATGAGTCTTGGTGAGTTTCTCCACAGAAATATATACAGTTTTCAAGCAACTTTATCACCCAAATCACACATTTAATTAATCATTTAATTTTCTTAAAATTTATTTTTCCATGACTTTAACAACAAAAATTGTTCACAATATTAATCACTTCTAGAATCTCGCATAAGCTAAATTGTTACTAAATTGAAAAACACCAAATGAGAGAAAAAGAGAAATTCATTGGATGCACAAGTGGAAGTTTTATAGGCGTTGTCTTCACTTGACACAATAAATATACACCCCAAAATACAACAGAATCGTTGACTCAACAAATACTTGTGCAGAGAATACAAAGATGAATAACATGGTCCCAAGTCTTCTAGGAGTTCATGCTCTAGGTAGCAAATGAGACTGGAAAGTCAATTACAACAAAAAGTGACCAGTGTCATGACAAAGGCATCACAGCACATAAAGGGACTGTATGAGGAGGAAGCATCTGAGCTCATTAGAATCACCTGGGGAGTTCAAAACAAATGCCCAAATCAGATCTCACCCTAGACAAGTAAAACGGCATGGGCATTTTAAAAAACACCCTCCAAAGAATATTAGGTGATGCTAACATAGAGCCAGGGCTGAGAACCTCTCATGGGGGATGTAACTTGATGTTGGGTAGAGCAGAGAAGAGGTTAGACATTTCAGAAGATGGTGACAGCACATGCAAAACTCTAGAGGCCTAAAAATCTATGGCTTATTTAGAGAACCCCAAATAATTAGGATCCACTGCACAGTAGATATTGCATAGGGGCCGATGAGTAGAAAGAAATAAGGTGAGTCAGACAGGAAGGAGCCAAATCATAAAGGGCCTTGGTGCCATGCAAAGGACTTCAGGCTTGATTCTGTAGCTACTGAGGAGCCCCTGAAGACTTTGGGCAGCCGAGTAACATTCTTATGTGCATGTTAGAGCAATTGTTCTCGCAACGTTGTGGATCATGGATTACAAGGAGGCAAGACTATGGAACACTCATAACAAGTCTATTGCAGAAGGCCCCATGGGAGAAGAAAAGATCTGAAAGAGGCTAGTGGAAGTAGGAATGGGAAAGAGAGAAGTGTAGCAAGAGATTTTTACGATGGGGCAAGGTGACCTAGTGGAAGGAGCTGTTTTGGAGGCTTTGTGAACCACTACTTCTCTATCTGTAAACAGAAGAGCTATTGGAAAGATTGTGATAGGGGCTAAATAACTATCATAGTGCCTACCAAGGAGAAAGTGCCCAGGAAGCAGTGATGAAATGATAATGGGGGAGAAGGGAGCGGAAAGGCAAGCATACCGTATTTCTGAGTGCGTGAGCAGATACATGGCATTGGAAGGATGCCAAGCACCAAGATAAGAATGTACTCAGGGGTGCAGGTTTGGGAGGGGACAGAGGATGGGTGGGCAGACAATATTGGTGAAAAGGCCTAGAAGGAGAAATAGTTTACAAGTTGTTTGAGATAAATTGGAATGTTAGATACCTACGGAGCATCCATTTGGAGATATCTGGGAAGCTGGATATCTGAAACTAGAGCATGGAATGTTTATTGTATGAAGACCTAACATGGGTACCAGAGCTTTGAATTCGGCTTTAACATCATCATCATCATTATCATCATCATCATCATCATTATCATCATCATTATCATCAATATTAGTAATATTTACTGTTGTGTCATGCAACTAATTGAGCCATCCATATACATTATCTAATTTCAGCACCTAACAACCCCATAATGTAGAATTTTGCAGATGAAGGAACGGAAGCTTAGAGATGTTAGGAAATTACCCAAGTATTCATACTATTAATAACAATAATTCTATGAATCAGAATCTCATAAAATAGTTAAATTAAGAATAAAATGCATATAACTTTCAGTTGATTTGGATGTCACCTATTGATCCGGGATTGTCCAGGAGGCCTGGCATCTGATTATCTTTGTTCTAGAAAAATTCTAAATCCATGAACCAATTTGAAAACCCAGCAGGTCTCAGAAACAAGCTGTATAAATCCATTTAAGTACGAGAGACAGTTCTTTCCAGGATGCCTACTTCTCTTGCTGCTTACCAAATCATGTAATCCTTTAGCCTTTGTGAAAATGCTTTATATTGAGAGAAGTTTCTTATCTTAGGAAATTTTGATATGAGAATTATGTTTCTTTAGTAAAAATGTCCCAAGATTTTATGGAACAAAAATCCAGAAGAGGTTCTAGATAACATCAGGTTGGGCAATATTCGCATTACTCAAATTTGCTTCCAAATATTTCATAACTTTAGTAAATTTGCTAAAATTTGTAGGGTCAGTTTTACAGTGATGTTACGGAAGGAGATACTATCTATCACAGACTATGTAACAATTTGCTAACCTGTATTAATTTTCTAGGGCTGCCATAGCAAAGTACCATAAACTGGGTGCTTAAACAACAGAAATTTATTTCCTCACAGTTCTGGACGCTAAAAGTTTAAGGTCAAGGTGTTAGCAGGTTTGGTTTCTTCTGAGGATACTCTACTTGGCCTGTAGATGGCCATCTTCTCTGTATTCACATTGTCATGTCTCGGTGTCTATCTATGTTCTAATCTCTTCTTGAAAGGACACCAACCATTTGATTCGGGCCCAGTTCAGTGACCTCACTTAACCTTAATTACCTCTTTAAAGACCCTATCTCCAAATACAGCCACAATCTGAAGTACTAAGGGTTAGGGTTTCAACATATGAATTTGGGGGTGGAGGAGACACAATTCAGCTCATAATAGTTTCATCTTTTCTTTCTCTCCCCCATGTGTACCTGGATTATGTTCTTCTGCCTTCTGAAAACTTCACTCTTGACACAACTTCTCTCTTCTATAAACAGCACATGGCTAAATATAATCAAGCACCCCTCCTCAACCTGCTTCATCCACCATCTTTTCCTATTCTCATTTTCATTGTACTTTCACTGTCTTCCTACACTCAACCTGAGCCACAAGTGCTAAAAAAAAAAAAAAAAATTTGAGTCTCCTTTCTTCACCTTCCAATATTATGAACACTGAAATGAAAAAGTAATAAGCAAAGAAACCAAGAAAACAAGAGATCCATTTGCCCTCTGAACAAACTACAGTTAAAGTTGGGATTGGAAGCAAAATACAGCCTAAGTATCATGTATGTGCCTATACTGTGGAACATTTTGTAAGTTAAACAAATTTTGTAGTCAAAAGTTTAAAACAAATGAAATGACATTTTTCTTTGCTCAGTTTTCATATTGTTTAAAACCACAGACCTATTTCTATGTAAAAATATGACTAAATCAAAACAAAATTGTTAACATTCACTTTCCCCAATTAGTGAGTTCATTTATAAAGCAAATGTTTTATTTAGGTAATTAGTACAGTAAATAGTTAGGGTTTAATTGAATTTTGAAGCTGCTTCAAACTCCTGAAGTTTATATCACTTTAAATATCAATAATTTAACGTTTGGTATTTAGATAATTAGGACAATATAAAAAGTACACTTTTTTTGAGCACTGTTTTTTTCAGATAAGCAAAAGGTATCCATGGGAACATATTGGATGTTGCAGTACCGATAAAAAACATGCTTATGGATCTGTCATAGCAATGTTAATATGGGTAATTTTCCCCCTGGATAATTACCTTAATGATGACACACCGTATGACTAATGTTGTTTCTTTCTTGTGAGGAGCCTCAAGGGCTTTTCACAACATCTCTATTCAGATTCTTCATTAGGTAGTTTAAATGATTCCTGTTTTCCCACTGATACACCCTTCACCTCTGGATAAACTATTTGGAGTCAAATTTTAAAAAGTGTAAGCTCTATGTGGTAATAAGACACAGGTGAACAACTTGCTACTGTCACCCCAGGTCTCCTATGTATGGGCATTTATCATGCTTATGTTGAGATGTTTCTAGTTTTTATTAAAGTTAGTGGGTAGTGTGATGAAAGAAACGTTACATGAATCCTGTTTATTTGTCTAAAATGTGTCCTTTTTGTAATTAAGCTTTTGAATTATGTTACTCTGACAGTAAACAAGTATGAGTGAAGAAAGAAATTTAATAGGAGATGCTGAGGAAGCATTAAAAAAGGGGATTTGTTAAGTTAAAAAAAAATGAGAGAAGATGCCTCATGAATTATGGTGGACAAACTGACCAGTCTGGGAGTGTCTTGGTTTTTGATCCTGGTCCCTGCAAAGGCTGATCCAATTTGAGAATGTTCCCATTCTGAAGTTCAAATAGGCAGGTGAAAGTTAGTTGGAAGCACTTACACCAAAGGGCCAGGATGTCTCCTCACCTCCCCGTGGCCACTGGATAAGAGCTGCCCTGTCCTTCCCCAGCATCCCTGCTTCTCTGAATGCCAAAGACAATACTCTAACCTTTTGTTATCTAAAGCCTCTGTATTTATAAAAAGACAAGAGGTGGAGGAGGGCTCTAGAGACTGAATATGTTTGTGTGGCCCCCAAATTCATGTTAAATCCTACCATCCAAACTGATGGCATTTGGAAGGGAGGCCTTCGGGAGGTGATTAGGTCATGAGGGAATGGGATTAGTGCCTTAAAAAAGAGAGCCCAGAGCACTCCCTCCTGGCCTTCTGCCATGCGAGGACACACCAAGGCTGTCTATGAATGGGAAGCAGGCTCTCACTAGGTACCCAGACACTGAACCTGCCAGCATCTTGATCTTAGGCTTCCCAGCCTCCAGAACTGTGGGAAATACATTTCTGTTGTTTATAAGCCATTCAGTCTATGGTACTTTTATTACAGGAGCCCAAGTGGACTAAAACAGGGTGATACAGAGAAGGGCTAAATGCTTCTTGAATATTTTCTAAGTCCTTCACAAGAATTCTCAGAATTCTGTGAGATAATCACTGTCATGTTCAGGATGACGAAATGAGGGCTCCAGGAGCATAAATATCTTTCCCAGGGCTGTTTAATTAGTAAGTTATAACAAATGGTTTGAACCCATATGTGGATGACCCCAAAGTGCATGCTCACTCCATTCACCCTCTCCCTCCAGCTTGAGAGTAACATATATAAAGACATAGGGCCACAAAAAGAAATTTGAAGAATTTGAAAATAAAGCACATTAAAGACATAGACTATAATCTCAAAGTAGTAGCCCTTCCAAAGGAACTTTCTGAACCCTTGAATTGTCACCAAAAGAAATGACAAGTCACAAAATTCCTGTGACAATACTGCTAGCCTTTAGTCACAGCATTACATTGTGTGTATGTGTGTGTGTGTGTGTGATACACATATATTATACACTTTGATTTACTCTCATGAAAAATCAGCAATTTAAAGGTAGACTTTCAAAGAAAGTAATTTATATTCTGTTTGAGAAAACAATATCTAACATATCTTTAGAGTATCATGTGGAGAACAGGTCACCTCCAAGGAAACAGCTTTCTACTATAACCTCTAGGTTCTGTGCTTGGGTACCATAGGGATAAATTCTTTCACGAGCAACATGCATAACAAACCCATCCTTTGAAGAAATAGCCTTTTGGAATTAAGTGAAAAGAAAATAAGTTTATTGATAGAAAAACATGGAAGTAAAAAAAAGAACAGATATAAATATTTCTTTCATAATAATCATAGTGAATATCAACAGCTTGTTAAATGCACGGGTTTATAGTCACAAGTGGGAACTATTATAGTCTTTTCTTTTATTATTTTTTTTTCTTAATTAGTAAATCAAGTCATGATCTCAATGAAACCAGAGGAAAGGACATCTAAAAACTCTTAATTTTATTCATTTAACATACTTGCTTAATGTCGGATCACATGGAATGAGAGACACAGCATTCATGAGCGAGTTTTAATAGTGTGATTTACTGCACATGACTGGACTTTTGGGGAGGAATTAAATGCAGCACATTTATTTTTAAGGGGTACATTCATTATTTGTCTTTGGAGTATACTCTTTTTCTTTTTTTAATTAATTTTTTTAATTTTTCAATTACAGTTGACATTCAATATTATTTTATATGAAATATACTATTTTTCTGATGAAGAAAAAATCACATACATTTACTATAAAAAACAGGATAGTACTAAGAAACTGAAAAACTTATCTGCAACCCCAATACCAAGAGGCAATTTTATCACTCCTAGCATTTCATACATACAGAGGATGCCAAAAATATGTATACAAATTTTAAGAAAGGAAAAGAAACTGTATTAAAATTGTAATAATATATACCAATCACAAAAAATGAATACAAGTGACGTGTATACATTTTTTTGGCACCTCCGGAAGTTGACCCTTGAACAACACAAAGGTTGGCAGCACAGTCAAAAACCCATGCATTAACTTTTAACTCTCCAAAATCGTAACTACTAATAGCCTACTATTGACTAGAAGCCTTACCGTTAAGTTGAAAGTTGACCTCAAAATTTTTATTATGAATTTAATATTTAAAAAGATGTAATTTCTGTCACACTATAAATGATATTTTAAAATAAGTTTATTGTATTACTCTTAAATGTATCTAGAAAAATCTAAAGACCGCAGGAGTTTGATATCTACCCTTTCAAATAATCCATTAGTATTTAAACAGTCAGAAATTTTACATCATTCCTTCAATCATTGACCTTGTGTTTGCATTCCTTTAATTCCAGATAACTTTATCTCAAGATACCACACTACTGTGATTCAAAGTATTTTGTTGACCACCCTAACAGAATATGCATATAAGTTGAAATTTAATGTTTTGCCCATGACTATATGACCTAAGGACTTGATAATGACAAGATCAACTCCCTCCAGGACCCACAAGGTATCTCCTCTGGAGTTAGTAACAAACCATCCCAGGTGTTTGGGAATTTCATTTCCCACCTTAGAGTCTAAAAAATGAGGTGATTAGATATAAGGTGCTCATATGATGCCTCCAGCTTTGTCACCAACAGATTCAAGCTCCATTATCAGAACCGCTACCTGAGCAGCCCCTGCGGGATCTGAAGCCTGGAAAGCTGGTCTTGGGGGAAAAGAACTCTGCCTTTATCATGATGGAAAGAACATTATCACATACTGCTATTAACTGACAAGGCAACGAAACTTCAAAATGATCATTAGATTCATGAGTCTTACTTAAAAAGACATATGTCCATTCCATTGGTAGGCCTTCACCAGAGGATTCTCAGGAATGACTGAAAACAGGCAGCTGCTGAGAGCAAACAATATCCTCCCAAGACTCTCTGATCAAGCTGCTTACTGCAGACATGCCTCTTTCTGTCCAAGACAAAAGAACAAGATTTTCTGATTCCCTGGTATACTTTCTCCTTGCTTACTTCTAATCTTCCTTATTGTTATACTTTGTCACCCTCTATTCACTGAATAAAGGCTTTTCAACATAACTCTCCATTCTTTTCATTCTACTATATTTTACCCGCTAAGGTCTTCTCCTATCACTTAAGGAAAAACAAACCCTCTTGGTCATTTTTCTCTTAGCTATGATGATAGTTAATTTTACGTGCCCACTTGATTCCATCAGGGGATGCCCAGGTATGTGGTAAAAGGACATTTCGGTGTGTGTCTGTACAGATGTTTCTGGATGAGATTAGCATTTGAATTGGTCTCAGTAAAGTAGATGGCTCTCCCCAGTGTGGGTGGGCATTATCCAATCTGTTAAGGGCCTAAATAGAACAAAAAAGTGGAGAGGAAGGAGTCCTTTGTCCCTTTTTTCTGCCTCTTGAGCTGGGACATCACACCTCACCTTCTCCTGCCTTCAGAATGGGATTTATGTCACTGACCTCCTGGTTCTCAGGCTTTCAGGCTCTAACTGAGTCACACCACACATTATGGTACTTCTCAGCTTCCATAACTGCAAAACCCAATTCCTCAAAATAAATCTCCTTTTATATTCTGTTGGTTCTATTCTTTGGAGGACCCTTACTAATACAGCTACTATTCTGAATTTAATTCATGGCTTAATCTGTCTTCCTCCACCTGATTCTGCTGACAAAAAAAAATTTATTAATAACAGTCATCCCTTTCAACATTTCCGAAGGTAGATTTCATCTTATAGGACCCTCTGGTCCTTACATTTCTATCACATAACACATTCCAAACTTTGGCCTGTAAGAAGCAGACTTTGACCCCGCAACAACAAAATGCTTCTTCTCGGGTCATCACAATCCTATCAACAAAACCTAGCACACCAGGAATGGGAACTAATATTGGAGTTATAACAGCTATAATCATCAGTCTGTTCTCTTCAGAAACCCTCCAGCCAAAACAATCTGCTTACTTTAAAGGAATGATTGGCTCACTACTGTTCATATAAACACTGTGTATATATATTCTCAAGATTATCTTTAAGGTACTTCTACTGAGGACACCTTCTGCTCTGGAAGCCGCACAAACCAGGTTAAATTAATTAGCCAGTGTTGTCGCCAATAATCACATAGCTGTTGATTTCCTCTTAGCCAGACAAGGAAGAACTGAGATAGCAAGTACTCCTAACATAAATATTATACCTATGTAAATACTACGTGTTAGTGAACATGTATAATTTGGATCCATTACTCACACCCAAAACACAAAAACAGTTCGTGATAATTCAACAGGTCACTACCACCTTCACCCTCACCCCCTTATCATTTGCCTCTAAAACAGATTTCAATAATGGACCAAAAGGGAGTGAGACAGGATTTCAGTGGAGCAGCGAGGGAGAGTTAGAAAGCAACTTACAGAACCTACGTAACCTTAAGGATAAGCTACCTTCTGAATATGAAACTTTTATCAGTATTTGTTTTGTTTTCCTAAGTCTTTAAAAATCTTTTCTTCAATTTCAAACAATCCAAAGGACATGGTTTTGGGAAGCACTGATTCACCTTTCACTTTTACTTGTAACAACTCCCTCACTGGTGATGCAACCACTCATTTTACGTCAGGCAGAGAACTGAAAGGGGGGAATGGTTTGATGGACATGGGGTGAAATCAGCAAGTCACACCTGTGAGCCACCTCTACATTCCTGCTTTTTCCCCTGACCTCCCAATCATACTCAATGTCCTTCCAATCTAGCTGCATACTGCAACGTGGTTCTAATGGCTCTGAACAGCTATACGAACACCTAAGTACTGAGATTTCTTCCAGGAAGAAGCCTGTGATAATTGGTTTTTTGGGTTTTTTTATGTTTGCTTGAGAATCACTAGATTGCCCTCAGCATGTCTGAACATTCAAATCTTTGAAAGCCCTCAATCCATATTCTGATCTTCTTTAGCAATTTTTTATTTTGAAAATATTACCCATAGAGAAAATCATATAAGTCTATTTATTCCATCTGTAATATTTAATATTTACTGAGTTCTTTTTAAATGACAAAATAAACATTTTAAAAATTTATTTACAAGTCACTTTTTTGTTGTTGATTCTGTAATGGTATTAACTGTACTACAGGTGCTGATCTAATAACCTTGGATGAGAGAAAAAGCTAAATTAAAATTAAAGTGTGAAACATATTTATTGATTTGTGTTTATGCTCACAGAGAAGCCTGATGGGGCTGTGAGAAGAACTTGGATGCTGGATTATAAATATTATACATGGTCTCAAATCCCAGGAATACCACTTGCTGTGGCCTTGAGCAAGTTAATAAAATGCTCTATACCTTATTTAAAAACAAAAATTGAGTATGATCCAAAACAATTCAGATGAGGCACTTTACTCTTGTTGATAAAACTGATAAAGGGAAATTGTATTCCAGAGCACTTTATAGACCAATTCTGGCACAACATGTCCTTTCCAAGAGAGTAGTCTGTCAGCGGTGAGTCTGCCATGCCCCAGACAGCGCAGAACCTGGGGGGATGGGATAGTTTAGAAACAGACTCCCCCTGGAAATTCTAAGAGCAAGGAGAGGAAGAGATTTGAATCTGACGGCAGATGGAAACCTCAATATCCATCAGATTTTTTCTTACTTGAAAATGAGGTCTGAGTGACCCCAAAGCTCCGGTATTTAAGCAAGATTACCTTTCAAAGATGAGAAAACCAACAGAGCTAGTCTGAAGGGCAGTAGTGAGAACAATAATAAAGCTATTTCTTCATTGTGCGACACTGAATAGCCAACCCAGCCAACGGCTCTATCTGTAAAGCACTTGACATACGGCATGAATTCAAGGTGTGCTATAATAGTTCTGCCGCTCCCCCGTTTTCGTCCTCTTCCTAGTTCTGGGCCCTTCCCAAGACTCAGGGCCTCTGGCACAGAAGAGTCCTCACCTGTGAAATGCAGGGAGTCACTGTAAGATCTCGATGAGATCAGGGGTCCAGATGCGGCCTCATTCACACACTTTCTAGTTCCTTGGGCTGCTTTTCTTCCCTGTGTCCACTCTTAACGCAAAGGCTCAAACACAGGGAGATAATGCCCAGGAAGAACAGGAAGGAAAGGAACCTGTATTTTCAGATGACCATGTTCTGAATCCCCACAATGAGGTCAAACATGTTTGAACACCGCTCAGGCATTATAGGTTTTCAATGACACACAGAAAAATATTGGATGCCAGCTATAAGTGAATATATATATATATATATGGTCACGGGGTGTGGAGTATAGTGTGGGAGTGGAGTCAAGGGAATTGTAACAGATATGTATGATATGGGGGGGAGTGGGGCGGCAGATTGGGGGAGGGGCATTGTCACTTCGAAGGGTAGAAAGTATAACTACTGCACTGTGTTGTACACCTGAAACTGATTTTTTTTAAATGTTTATTCCACAATAAAAAAATAATAATAAAATTTTAAAATAAAATAAATTCAATAAATAAATAAATAAAAAGAATAAAGAAAAATATTGAGTTGTCAGAAAAGTCATGATGCATTTTTGCAATGAAAAACATAGAAAATGCGTCATGACTTTTCCGACAACTATATATATATATATATATATATATATATATATATATATATATATATATATATNATATATATATATATATATATATATATATATATATATATATATATATATATGTATATATAATTTTATTTTTGGCAGTTATGTCAAACTGAGGCTTCAATTCCTATGGGCTTTCTATTACATGTGCTTCTATAAACTCACAACTGTAAAAATGCCATGATTAACAGCTTTGAACTATTTCAACAAACCCTTGCTAATTTTAACTAAGTGAAGAGAAGCAGCAGACTATTTGAAGGGAATCAATAAAAATACATCTGTAAACAATTTTAAAGGACATATAATTTTATTACTCAATGAAGTAAATAGAATTGATGTGAAAAGTATTCCTTAGGGGAAGTGCTCTGAGTACATGACATTCCCAAGGAATACATTAGTATTTGATGTAAATAAATCAACAGAGCTTGGATGTGTTTGGAAAGTTTATTCTCTCATGAAATTTAAGTATTCTACCTGATGTCTTAGTGCTTTGTTTAGCAGGCTTTTGTCCTTAATTAATATGATATTAAAATTTAGGTTGTCCCTAGTCTAATTATCCTGAATTATAAATCTGTAGAAATGAATGTAAAATCAAAAAATGAATATTGTTTTGTTTCAGTTATAATTCAATTCCCATCAACATCAGGAGATACTAGGTGAGCGGACAAGGCAGTGCTGGATGGGGACAAGCCCAGGAGAATGCAGAAATCATAGCACAACTGAGCGGAAATTGGGGCCTGAAGCTCTGAAACCACCACTATGTGGGCTAGGGTGAGAGGCAGAAAGCCTTCCTACCAGGCAGGAAGTCACTGGGGGTCCAAAAGGACCTAGCAGCATGGCTCCCCAAGTGAGAAGGACAGAGCTGCAGGAACTAACGTGGAACCTGCCATAGGAGCCTGGCAGCAGAGAGCAAGGCACCCCGACACCCAGTTGGGGTTCAAGGCAAGAATTCCAGTCTTTGAGGGAGACTGAAAATGGCAAGCAGAGTCCTGAAGGTTCTGGGAGATTCAGTTCCAGGGATGTTATCAGAACCAGCACAAAAGGCAGCACCAGGTTTAGCTCTGAGTGTGTTTAGTCCAACATCACAGCACTAGATAAATCCCTTTGACTTAAAGTCACAAATGGTTCTAGCAATCGGGGTTATGCTGAACCTGCAAGTGGACTCAAGAGAACAGGAATTTAGTGGGGGGTTTTGGTGTGTGCTTCCAGATTTATATTATACCCTTGGAAGCACTGTTCATCATTCTGACTCAATTTTTCCAGCTCCAAGATGAGATTATTTTTGTGTACATTCCTTAGGGAAAAGTTGAGAGAATTTAATGTGATTATGGCCCTAGAGTGCTTTGCATTTATTTTCTAGATTGCAAAGTCTCAAAACCAAACCTTGGTTTAGACAAGGCCTAACTGGAAGCAGTTTATGTGCCTATGTGCTACTGTGAATTGTGCCATCCATAGAAAGTGTCACATTAAGCTCTACTTAATGAAAGGACCTATTCTTAGCCTCACCAGGGCCCCCCAGATTTTATATTTACTCATACATAAACACACTGACACAGTCCATGCAATTATGCTCTCTCTTTGTCTCTTTGCACATAAATATTATGTATGCTTACACAGCATCTATATACCATGCAGACTTACTCTTGATGCAGTATGGAAAAGAGCAACACGTTCCTAAAATTACATAAACAGAAAGAGAAGTGTTTACTTTGTCCAAAGCCCAATGCAATCCCTTCTTAGCCTTTTACAGGAAACAGGCCCGAATTCAATAGCAAATTTTCAACACAGTTTACTCAGGTAGAAGACAAAATACTCCCTCCAATCTGAAAGAAAAATTGAGTGAAAAAATATAAACTCTGACAAGAGCTGCCTGGGATCCTTAATGGAGCACAAGGGTTCCCAACATCTGGGGCAAAAATAAAAGTGATTTCTGTAGCGTGGAAAATGGAAACAGTCTCATTTCATTGAAATTCCTCTTTCCCTTCTACATGCCTCATTGTGAGCCCCGAAAAGATGTTATCTTAACTACATTTACTTTTGAACCATCATCGTTTTATCATAGAAGCAATGTCGTGCATTTACTTCCCTTTGGGCAGGCTTCCACTTCTAATAGACATTTTAGATTTCCTCTTCACCAGCTCCCATGGAGTTTAACTTTTATTGTCTAGATATTTTCATTAGCGTCTTCAGTTGACATTGAGACTCTTTTAGTTGGTTTCTCAGAGTGAGACCAAACAATCTAATGTGCTTAAGAACTGGTACACGTCCCACCCTCTGGCTTCCCCTCTCTTTTAACCTTGGATCCTTGGAAATCCTCTAAAATACTCTGCACTAGGAGACCTCCTCACGCTCATAGTTTCGACTACCTAAATTATTTTCAAATCTACCACTGGCCTCAAAATTATCAACGGAATTTTTTTAATCCTACATTCCTAGCTTTCTATGTTACTTTCATCTATGCACTAAACCCGTAGCTTTTCAAACTTAATGTGTTCTAAACCAGTAGTTTTCAAATTTTTCTAAACACAGATGTCTTTCTACATTGTCTTAAATGGAAATCCAATATTTTATCAGCTTAAAGGCAACAGAATAGTAGATGCTTACTATGAAGTTCTTAAATGTGACAACTGGGCCATTCTGTTACATAGATACATGTATACCTAAAGAGTTATGGCTAACAGTTGATTTGTTTTTCTGTAGCTTGGTTGTGCAAGCATAGTGTAGATCTAACAGTGTGCCCATTTTAACAGACCTAAATTCAGAAAAAAACCATTGGAAAACAACAATCTCTCAGCAATACCTTTGTAAAAATTCAAAATTTGAACACACAGAGGGAAAGGGAACATGTGGCTTCATTCTGAAGTCTACACAAAGAATGAGTTAGCATGGAGGCTCAGGTTAATGTCATCAGTGGCCTCCAAGGAGTTCAGGTGTATATATTATGTGTTTAAGTGCGTATGTTGCTTTATATTAAAATCTGTTCATCGCTAATTTTTAAATTGTGTTCTATCATTTTGAAAAACTCTAAAATGCTTTTAAGGAACTATAATAATTTATAAAACACAGTTGAAAAGTCGTTCTTCTATTATATCAGGTTCATCATTCCTCATCAAAAACTATTTTCTCATCTCAATTTCTATATTCTTTTGGTAAAAGGATCGCTGCCTCCTATTTTTTTCTTCACATATAATCATAAATCATCTTATTGCTAACTTCAATGTTTTCAAATTTCCTTCTGTCCTTTCTTTTCTACTGTGTTGTTATTACCCTTATCTAGACTCATATTACCTTCCATTGTCAGAATGGCTCCTTACATGGCCTTACTGTTCTCTACCATCTTTTCTTCCAATTTATCCTGCAATCTGCAACCTGATGAAAATGCTGCTACTCTCACATTAATCCCTCACTCACAAAACTTCAACAGCTCTCTGCTTTCCAGAAAGTAAATGCGAAATGCTTGTTTAATTTCTAAAGTTATTCATTTTTTAAACTCTTTTTTTATTTTTTTTATTCTTTACATCTCCAACATTAGACATACAAATACAAAACATACATACACACACACACACACACACACACACACACACACGCACACCCTAATTGAAACAATTTCCCCCTAACTGCACATCTATCATATCCACATGAAAATCTGTTCTAGGATCTTTCTTTGCATCTTCCCTAACTACTCCAAGTCACTTCATTTTCTCCCATCCCTGAGTTCCCTTGTCCTTGCAGTCTATACCAATTTTTGGCAGATAATTATATGCTGTGGATTTGTTCTCATCATTTCACATATACATGTCTCCTCCAAACTAGATGGTATGTCCTTTGAGAAAGGGAACCTCTATTTTCTTCATCTCTACTCACCCACCCCCCACCCCACACATGCTCAGAGTGACTAAAATAGGCTGGGCATGTGGGAGTAACCTCTTAAAATCATTTGAACATTGTCATCTTTATGTCTTCTTATTGAATACCCTAATCCTTTCATTGTTTTCCTCTCAAAGAACATTTTTTTGTTTTTTCTTACCAAAATTTCTAAAGATCCAGAAATACTCTAAATGAAAGGAAGCCTTTTGTATTTAAAATTAGTTTTGACCACATGAATCCCCTGAAAAACCTTAGGGACCCCAGAGGTACACGGACTATACCTTCAGAACCTCTGGTTTATATTATTCAATTTTCCTAAAGGTTTATTTTAAGAATAAAGCAATTTCTCATGGAACCAAAGAGCTGGAAGTGGAATTGAAAGGGAAGCTGTTCCATATGAGTGACTGGAGGAAAGAGATTCGAGAGTTGAAGCATAGAATTTTATGTGTCTTCATGGCATTACGCCCGAGTCTATGCATGAGAGCTTAGAGACAGAATATGAAGTAGCTGCTTACACAGGGATTCTGCCAGAGATGTGGGAGCCTTGTTGCCCCATGACGAGGCATCATGCTTCAGTGCATGGAGGACCCCAATATACTCAGGACTATTTGAAGTATAAAAACATCAACATTCTCTGGGTCAGTAATGCCAGGTGTAGTCGTGAGATGCCCTCATGGGGTGTGGTGAGAGACGGGCATCTGGAAAGCGTCAGAGCAGAACATGGCATGCAACACATTCATGGCTTCATGTGTGGCATCTCCAGGGATTCTCATCAGTGATTCCATGAGAGATGGTAGGTGATACTAAAGCTACTGCATTACCAGGTGGGCCCGGGGCCAGGGCAATACTGCTCTCACATCATTTGTACTCAGAGCTGGCAAGAATCATGTAAACAATCTTCTACTTGAAGACAGTTCCTCCTTTTATCTTCAAGGCTCCAAGAAAAAAAAAAACTTTGGCTGACACAATTCATTTTATAATCAGTAATTTCATATTTATAGAGTTTCAGCAAACTTGCATTCTTTTAAAAATGTGAAATAATCGTGGTCTGCTCTGTTCCATTTTCTAAAGAATAACTAACAAGACTGTGGTTCCTTCCATTTAACAGGAAACAACGCAGAAAATGGCCCATGCTTACTTCTTGACTTATTTTTCCTAGAACGGGTTCTTATAATGAACCTTGAATTGCCTTTTTCCTAGCAGAGTTACTTGGGTTTCCAAGGTATTTTCAAGCCCAGCTTATGGAACTTCAGCGTGAATCATACAAGGCATACAATGCACCGAGTATGAGTAAAATGCTTAATTAATAACTAAATTACATTCACCGGGACAGTTTTTTTCCTACTAAGAAGAAAAACAATTCTCTCTTGGCCTTGGTTTTAGTCATCTGCATTGCTAAAACAACCCAAATTGTTTCTACTTGATAACGATTTCCAAAGGCAAAAGAGAAAGTGTGTTGCCAAGGAGACTGCTGATATGCAGAGGAAGGATGGATTGATGGTGCCTGTGACCATGCAGTTATGATTTCTTCTGCCTCTAGCTCTTGACCTGCAGGAACTCCTAAAAGCTTCTCCACGAGGCTGTGACAACATGAAGACACTGGTAAATCTCTCATGTTCCTCAGATCACAGTCCATGCCAGTTCATCTCACTCCAATAACTTTGACATATATCTTGAATAACTTCCTTGGTACCAACAAGAAATATCCTGGAAAGAGCAAGCAGGGAGAACAATTTTACAATTTTGCTTCATCGGCAGAAGATCATTTACGCAGAGCCATAATGTAGATGGAAAATAATGTAGAAGCAATATGTTATATTGGAGTTATCTAAGAATGTCAAGAGACATATACTACTTCACTGCCAACTGTATTCTGAAAAATGGTGGTCTTCCATATTCATCAAACCTCTTTTACACAGAGCTCAAGGTTATAAGTACTTCTGCCTCCTTTTAAAAAATAATTACATTTTAAAATATTAGTGATTAATCATTTTTATTATTTCCATGATTAGAAAACCTAAAATCCCTAAGGCAACTACAAACAGCTAATATTCCATACAATAGCAATGTGAAATTACACTGTAGAGAGAAAGAACTTGCCCACGGTCTACTCACCAGATGAGTAATGTAAGAAAGAGGTAAACAGAAGGCCTCTTAGGGGTAGAGAAGTTCAGGTGGGATGTTTACCTAAAGTGGTCAAAAGTAGCAGTTGATAGGCAAATCTAAAATCACAGTCTCGAAGAGAAACCAAAGATCATGGCCAGATAAGTTTTCCCGAGTTTTCAGACCAATGATGAAGGCAAAGCTAAAAGGACAGACATTCATTGAAAGCAAGAACACCTACAAGCATACAATGCTGAACTGAAACTGCACACAATAAATGGCTATTGAGAATCACGTCCATGTGTTGCTGGGTGTATCGTATGGGGCAGGAGAGTTGCCGGGTAAGTAACGTGAACACAGACAAGGACGAAGAGTGTGAGTTGTTGTAACATTTTGCTCACGTCACTGAAGAATTCTTTTTTGTCATTTTGACTCTATAAAAGAAATCTCACTGTACATTGTGTGGTTGGGCTCTGATTTGGTGAAAGGTGTATCAGACACACCAAAGTCAGTTAAATTTTGGGGATTCTTAATGAACCTACTCAGAGCAGAAAACACATCCTTCAGTAACTGGCACATTTTGCTAAGCCAGGTGTACCTCTCTTTATGTTGTTTCAGGAGTAACATTTGCCTCAGTAAGCTCATTCAGTGGAGTAATAATAATTTTAAGGAATACTTTGTAATTGTAAACAAAAAAATTGCTCTGTGCTTAGCTTAACAGTTACACTATATAGTGTTTCTACATACAGGTGTATGTATATTCAATAGAACTTTTCTTTTTTAAAAACATGCCTCTACCAAAATTTAGAATTTATTAGACCACATCATCATTAACTTCAAAGCCACTCACAGTACATCGTCCTTCCTGGAAGCTTTTGGTGCTGGGGGAACACAGTGCACTGTTTACTATGAGAGGGACACTGAAATGCCTTCTTCCGTGGTTCCACGCATGCTCATAAATACATTCTGGCCAAAATGTCTTCTATCTTCTGATTCTGTAAGTGCCAATAGTGTCTCAAAAGCATTAGACTAAATCCTATTTAGAGACCACTTCCTAGGCCTATTTTCTTTTTTTAAAAAACTCAGCAAAGTGCTGAACAGAAAAAATAAAAGACTAGAATCTGAAAAAAAAAATGATTGAATGAATAAACGAATGAAGAGTATGGATTTAAAAATTCTTATGAGTTGGCCAATTGCTTCACACTAACTGTGCTTCAGTCTTTGGGGTTGTGTTTGCAGCCTATGTAAATACCATGATGAATCTCTTTGAACATAAGGACGGAGCTCTTGACCTGTAGAAACTGCTAAAAGCTTCTCCACGAGACTATGAGAACATGAAGACACTGGTGAATCCCTCGTGGTCCTCAGATCATAGTCCATGCCAGCTTATCTCACTCCAATAACATGATTTGAATGTCTTTCAACTCAATCAACACAAAACACCCCACCGCAGGAAGCCTGATGATCCTCACTTAAATGCAGCCTCAAGATATTGGTACAGAGTGAGGTTTGCTCAATAGGAAAAACTGAATATATTTATCTGCAGATCCTATGACAAAGCTATAGATTCTGCAAAATCCCAGTTATCATTCAAAGTGTTAGCACTTTATTTCATTTCGTAGAGCCAACATCGCACAAGTGGCCAAGCGCAGGATGTCCTCCTCTCCCCGGAACACGATTACACCCCTGCAGAGGGCTGTCTGCTGACCAGGTAGCAGTTCATCATTTGGCCTAAAACAACAGGGTTCCCAGAAGTCCCCCTGTGTCTTGTCTTCCCTTTGTAACTGCTGCCTTCTTCATGCCATGAGCATCTGTTGCTGTTTCCCCTGCTCCTCCCCAAGGCAGCAGCGTGCTTCCCGGTCACAGCCTGAGCACCAAACCTGACCAGCATGGCTTCTACGACTCTCCAGTGAATCGACCCACCATATCCAGGTTTGCAGGTTTGTGCCACATATAGAAAAAGAGAAGGAACTATAATCATGTAAGGAAGACTTTTTTTTTTTTATCGAAAGGTAAACAAAATGTGAAATGGGTTCTGGTTGGCTGCATAAGAGCAGTTTGGGAGTGATCCCACCCACTAGCAGGGCTTTGGTGGCCTCTCTTTCAGAGTTGAGATGCTAGGTCTACAAGCCCCTTATTTTATAGTTTTTAGTCACACTTTTAGTCCTTTGGATTATTTTCAGCTTCGTGCTCTATGCTGAAAGCCCTTTCCCTGGAAAACTCCAATGTGTCATTGAGGACCCAAGTCACATGTCCCCTGTGTTTCCCTAAGAAGAGTTAGTCCATTCCTCTCTGTGCTTCCTCCGCTCTTGTGCCTCATAACATGCGTAACTATGTAACTCTATGTTTTCTTCCCTTCGGGGTGCAATAACAAAAATATCAGAGACTGAGTGCTTATAAACACCAGAATTGTATTTTTTACAGGTCTGGGGGCTGGAAAGTCAAAGATAAAGGCTCTGGCAGCTTGAGTCTGGAGAGAGCCCATTTGCTGTTTCATAGACGGCTATGTTTTCTTTCTTTCTTTCTTTCTTTCTTTCTTTCTTTCTTTCTTTCTTTCTTTCTTTCTTTCTTTCTTCCTTCCTTCCTTCCTTCCTTCCTTCCTTCCTTCCTTCCTTCCTTTCTTTCTTCTTTCTTTCTTTCTTTCTTTCTT
>NW_017731408.1:4860404-4903716 GCF_001890085.2 Hipposideros armiger | reverse complement strand
TTCTTTCTTTCTTTCTTTCTTTCTTTCTTTATTAAATTTATTGGGGTAACAATGGTTAATAAAATCATTTAGGTTTCAAGTGTGCATTTCTATAATACATCACCTATATACCACATTGTGTGCTCACCACCCAGAGTCAGTTCTCCTTCCATCACCATATATTTGACCCCCTTTACCCTCTTCTACCACCCCTCCCCCACCCTTACCCTCTGGTAACCACTAAACTGTTTGCACATAGACGGCTGCCTTTTTGTTGTGACCTCACATGGCAAAAGGGAGCAAGAGAGCTCTCTTTCATAAGAGCCCTAAGGTCATGCATGAGGGCTCCACTCTCATGACCTCACCACCTCCCAAAGGCCCCACCTCCTGATACCGTCACACTGGGCCTTAGGTATCAACGTGGGAATTTGGGGGGACACACACATTCTGTCTACAGCACTCTATGACATGTGTTAACATGTACCTTATAACATGTATTAATATGTAGTCTTGTAACTAAATGGCTCTACATGGTTTGGTTCTTAAGATTGGCAGATTGTTTCATTCTAACTATACTTTATGTCATTGAGAAAAAACGCTTCCATTTACTCTAAGGCAACAAAATTTCTGGATTTATCTGTTATAGAAGCTCTTGCTCCCTTCATTAGTACATGTCTTTTTCATTCATTTTGTTTGTTGGCATCTAATATGTTTTAGGCACTGAAGATACTACAATGAACAAGATACACCAACAGCCTTCGTAAAGCTTACAATGTGGAGGACAGAGATCTAACATATAAGTAGACAAACAAACAAGTGGTGATCAGTCCTTCAGAGGAAGCATACAAGCACTGACATAGCAACTATGGTGGAACCCAACTTAGATGGAGCCGTGAGGGAAGGCCTCAGGAGGGCTCGTCTGGGCAGAAATATGAAGGTGTAGCATGAGCAAGTTTTTCCTTCCTTTGTCTGAGCTGCTCTGTAAAGGCTGCCACTGGCATAGTATCTGGTGCATGGTGGGTGCTGGTGCTCATAGATGAATCTAAGAAAACTTAAAACATTGACCTCCTGCAGAAAATGTTTGTGTTATAAATGAATGAGTGAATAAATGAGTTGTGACATTTGTATTTAGTGAAAGCTCCCTTAAACTTAAAATAATTATATGCAACTTGGTGTAAATTAAACTTACTTTAACATGTCACTCTTCGTTTTAGTGAAATGTATATTTCATGGGTAAGTAACAGGTTCTGATCATTTCATACTTTTATAGATTGCTGATTATACTTGATAAACAAGCACTGTACTATGAATATTTAATATTTTGCTCATAACAAAGAGAATTCCACATTTTCTAAAATAATTTATAGTCACAAATTGCTTTCAATCATTTTTCTCTCATGAATTGCTGCTGCTTTGTTTTGATACTGTATCTTTATAATCTTTTCTCTAATATTCACATTGCCTAAAATCTTCCACATATACCCACTACTAACTTCTCAATTGTGAGTCAATTACCTGTGAAGAGATGTTTCTGCACTGGCAGACTTCATTTAATTCTGTATCTTAAAGGATAAAGTAGCTTGTAACAATACTTACGTTCTTCTGACAGTCATATATGATCTAAAAATTGAATTCCTAATGAAGACATGTCCATTTGGAGAATTACCACTATATAAATGATCATTAACATTATACCTATATTCAGAATGCATGACTAAAACATATCAAACTGTAGTCTTGTCTTGAAAAGGTTATCTACCAGGGAGAAGCAGATGACATAAAATAGTTACATAGAACCCACTTTTTACTCAAGATTGAAGTGAAGAATAAAATGGATCTGAGTTACTACTTTCTCCATCTCTTTGAAGCGTTAGACTTCCCAAGGCAATTTAAATTTTTTACAACCCAGACCACACAGACAGAATAATCTTTGTCAAATAAATAAATAAATAGTAATAGTAAAATGCCAGGTCTCATGCCAAGTTTCTTAGTGATAGCACTGAACAACTAACAGCATGTTGGTAATACCTAGATCACTTCCACATAAGCCAGTGAGTAGCTCGTGGGCATAAGGAGGAAGCCAACTTTACAATTTGGTCTTAAAATGGCTGTCCCATTTCTAACACTATCCACCCAAGTGCACAAAACATAGGGATAATTAGTGCAGAAGCCAAGAGATCTAGAAATAAAATGGTGTGGCCTTTATATGTCCAACATATGGACAGACTAAGAAAAAAAGGGAAAAAGAAAAATGCAATTTAGTTACTATTCTATAAAAGTATCATATATACTCTGCCTTCCTTCTAATCTTTTAGGTTTTATTTTTTTTACCTTCATGTTTGAGCCTAGAATATGAGGATATGTACTGGAGCAAGATTCATTGTCTTTTAGCCACGTGGTCTGGAAACAGGAATTTGGAAAGAGTTTGGAAATAATTGGTTGAAATTAGGAAGAAAGAGAAGAAGCTAAAAGAAATAGCCAAGGAAAATATCAAACAAAAATTCTGTAAGTGCCATTATTTTTAAAAAGCAATTTGCATACTTGAACCATTTACTCCTGTTAAAAGCAATCACTTCAGCAGTTATTAAAATCAATCTAAACCTTTAGTAGAAAAACAATACATTTTCTTAAAAACCAAAACCCCAAATTTCCCACATAATAATTCTTCTTAGTATTATTAATTACAGCACAATGAGAGAAGAGCATGTTATCCTGCATATTTTTTTGCTTAATGAAGATATTTATAGCATGATTTTCCTTTTACTTCTCTGAAGCTAGAAGATGTTTTGGATACTCAAAAAAGTGATGACTTTCAAAACTTTTTCCTCTTAATAAGAATATTAAATCTTTGGAGCTCACTACAAAACTGTCCCCTAAGAATGCAATATGGCACATAGAGCAAAAGGAATGTCCCATTTGGAAAGGCTTTGAAATATATTGCTGGTCGAAGAGCTGGTTTAGAAGTTAGATATGCAGGTTTTACAATAAAAATGATAAGACAATGCTTTGCAATGTCAAAATTGTTCAAAAGGTTAACGTAACACAAGTGTAGTGTGCTCATTGCTTGCATCAAGATGATTCTTTCAGAGAACTGCATATGTTTCATGAATATTTGGTTTTTATTCTTTTATCAGCTTCCTATATAACTGGGATCAAGTTCACATAGTAACCTTGTTACTTGTCACAATGGTCTTGTTAATTCTTTTGATTAGCAATATCCATGGTCGTGGAAACATGTAAGGGCACTGAAGAAACATAACATTTCATCTCTCCTTTTAATTCCGCAGCAACTTCAAAGCCTAACCAAAATACCTGGAATGCAACCTCCTCAGGTTAAAGATGCTTGGAGCCAGGGTTTGGATGGTTGGTAAGCAGGCCCATTCCCTTCCTCAGAGGCAAATAGCTTGACTACCTTTCCTGATCCTCCTTACCGCTGTGTGTGCTGTGTGACTGAAGGTAGCCCATGGAATGAGAGCAGTGGTGATCTGTGCCTCTTCCAGGACCAGTAAAACTTCCCAAGTGTGACCCTTCCATGCTTTTTTCCCTCCACAAGACTCTGGAGGCCAAATGAAGATCATGGCGCAACCAAGTGCAATGAGCCTGGGTCAAGGACACCCACTTTAAACTTCATGAGAAAAGAAATAAACTTGTATCAGATTAATGGATAAGATTTGAGAGTTTGCCTGAAGCAGTTACCTCAACTAAAAGATACTTATAAACAGAACATGTTTGTTTGTTTGTTTGTTTCAGGTGTACAAAACAATGTAATAGTTAGACATTTACACCCCTCACAAAGTGATGACCCCCCCAATCTACTACCCCTCTGACATTGTAAATAGCTGTTACAATACCATTGACTCTATTCCCTATGTTGTACTCCACATTCTGTGTGTGTGTGTTGGGGGGGGGGAATATATATATATATATATATATATATATATATATATATATATATATATATATTATTATAGTTGACATTCATTATTTTAAAAGTTGTGGCTTAAAAGGAGCAGAAGGCAGTAGATGGAGATGTTCCAAAGATAAATAATAGAAAAAAATGTGGAAAAGAAAATGAACATATAAATGAACAATCTATAACACAATATTTACATTCAGGCCTCCAAAGCCACATTTGATCCCTGGATTAGAACACTGAGGAAACACAAAATAGCAGGGTGTCTTGCCTCCTAATGAGTGGGTGCCACCATGGGCAGGTGGGCCCCACCATAGGAGAGGAGGAGGAGAGCTACAAGGTGAACAAACTCTGAGACCTGTAGGAACTTGGCAGGAGAGAGACACTAGTGGAGTCTCACCAATAGAGAAAATACAACCTGGAATATTCGGACCACCTATCCAGCCAAGTAGAAGAAAAACAAAGTTTAAAAATCCATAGCTCTTGGCTACTACTTTTATACAAGCAGATGGTTCCCTACAGTACTATTCATGTAAATGTCACACGATAAAAAAAATCAAAAGTGTTTTATGGTTTAATAGCTATGGAAAAAGCTGGATTAAACAAGGTGGCCAAATTCTTTACATAGAACTCCTCAACCTTTGACATTCTGCCCTGCATTCTAAATACCCCAGAGGAACCTGGCATAAGCAGTTTCCCAAATGTATTTGATCATAGAGCTCTTTGATTGTGGAGCACGTCCCAGTGCACAGATACTAGGAGAAAAGAAATAACGGACATGGAAACACATGAAGCAAAGATGCAGGCAGATGCCGTCCTGGTCTTGCCAGTAAATTGATGCTTTAATATCATTTCCACTATGGACTGTGTAGAATTTCAGCCTACTATGCTTATCCTTGTGTTCTCTGATTTTGTATTGCAAGATAGCTAATCATGCCAATCAAAAGAACTCTCTTTTCATTGGGACCTTAGCTCCAAACCACATTTAATATTTCCAGGATATGTTAGAGAAGAAACCACAATAACTAGTTGTAGCTATTTTTTACATCCGCCTCTTCTCTTCCATCTATGTACCCTAACATGTGCCATTGCGTAAGTTAGTATTTGATTAACATTTGCGCTGCTTACAGAACAACCCAAATTGGATACCGTAGTCTGTCTGGGAAATGACCTTGGGCAAGAGACGGGCAAAATAGCAATTTCCTCAGTCTCAGACTGCAGCAATGGAGAAACTGTTGCTATCTCATGCCAAAAACAAATTTCAAAAATAAAGGGGATATAAAAGTGTAACCTTTTGAATTAATAGTATTCTTGACTTTCCGTGCTCCCATTCAATGACAGGGAGACTGTGTCGGCACAAATACAACATCAACATTTCTTCTATAATTTATTGGCGGGTGGGGAGGAAGCTATTGCAGAAAACAAACAAAACAAAACAAAGGCTATTCAGTGCACAGGACACCACTCTGTTCCTTATGCGTTAAGCACAACTTTTGTAAATGATAATCATACCAGATTTCCTCAATGATGATGGCAGTATGTCCATTTAAAATGTATACCCAGTCCTTAAGGTTAAGAGTAGAAGCAAATCTCTTCTTTGGCCAATTTCCTTACTTATTAAAAGAGAAAGAGAAATAAATACTGTGCCTACAGAGTTGCCTGAGAAAATATATTTACATTCGTTTGGCCTTGTTTCCAATTTTTATTTTAATCTGCTTTGAAGTAGAATTATTCTTTCTCTCAAGTAACAATTTTTGGAGGTGGCATTCCTATTCAGAGAGTGATTTTTTTCTTAGCCTCTGTGACCTGAAATTGTACGGTTCCGGTTTGGATGCAGTACACT
This sequence comes from Hipposideros armiger, assembly GCF_001890085.2. NCBI lineage: Eukaryota > Metazoa > Chordata > Mammalia > Chiroptera > Hipposideridae > Hipposideros > Hipposideros armiger. Next base: position 4,897,981 of record NW_017731408.1, on the reverse strand, counting down.
TTAAAATGTTCTGGTGAGTAAGAAATAGGAAAGCATGAAAAACAAACAAACAAGGAGCATTAGAAACAGATTTATCTGCACTTTCATTTTTATAGATTCTGTCATCTTTATTTGTATCCAGTTTTTGAATGCCTTAGAGTAGATGCACTTCATATATGAAAAGATTTATACTGTCAGAATCTCTTAGTATGTTAGAAGTGGGGTCTTTTAGTAACGATGGGACATTGGGGTTGATATCCCCATTGCCAGCAGGGAGAATGGGACGTCACTCCATTCGGCATAAATATCCGGTCCTTGCTTCCTAGAAGGTTGTTTTCAAGGACAGGTTCGTGGCTTTGGTTACCCTGGTTCATGACCACAGACTTTAAAAAAAAAAAAAAAAGCCATGAGAAACTTTATTATTTCCATTTTACAGGTGAGAAACATATGCAGAAAGTTGGGTTTTACATTCATGTGTCCGAATGTAATTCATTGCCATCAAAGTGCCTCACATACATGTCACTGGTTAACTGATGCCTCCATATTGATACACATGCAGTGTCCCACAGCTCTGCCCTCAGTGTTTAGGCCCTATGTACACAAGATGGCTTTCAGGATCAAGAGCAGAATTCTTTCCTCTTATTGATTTTTACTATGTCTCCCTTTGATGATATCTCTCTTCTGTTGAAACCATCCTGCATGAATTGTCCATTACTTTAAGTCACCTCTGCTTTCATGATTTCCCAAGTTATCTGCAGACCACTTTTGTAGACTCATTGTAGATTCTAAAGATCTTCCCTTCCTCCCTCGCTCCCTCCTTTCCCTGTCTGCCACCCTTCATCTTGTTCTTTCTTTCCTTCCTTTTCAGCCACCAGACTTTCTTGGAGAAGAAAAACATTATCGGACAGAGCCTCTATTGCTCTCAGTAGATAGAGATTTCTACGCAAACTCTTTTTATGGTTCTTCAAAAAATAAAACCTCTCACTTATCCTGTTTCTGTTTGTTTTGATGAGATTGTTTGACTTCTTGAAGCTGTGAACCTGTATTGTTTTCTGTTTGATTTTGTATCATCTCTCTCCTACATTTAAAAATAAATGCAAAAAAGAAAAAAGAAAATCCTCTTTTTTTTTTTGGCGGGGGAGGGTGTTTAGAAATTGCACAACACTCTCTGAAGTTAACTGAAGGACCGCTGACCTAGTGCACAGATAAGGAAAAATTTCTGAATTTGAACCAATTGCTCCTGTAATTGAGTCATGCAGATCACCCTCTTCGAGTTCTTGCTCTGTCCCTGACAAATCTGAGCGCAGCTATGATCACTGCAGCAGAGGGAGCCAACAGGCAAGAGCACATGGCCTGGGCTCTCAAGAGGATTTCAACTCCTTGAAAGATTTCATAATATACTTCTGGTTACTTCCCTCAGCAAAAATAAGTAAAGATTCAATTCAAGCAGAAAACTCCCAAGTTAAGGAGAAAAATCCAAGTTATCTGTGATGAGACCTAGAATCAGTTCCTTGATATCTTAAAGCCCAGCTTCTTCCTCAACCCGTTTCCCCAAAATGCTAGAGGAGAGTTCAGATTGGCACAGTTTGCGTCAGTGTCCCCCTCCTGGGTCAATCAACTATGCCCATGAGCTGCAATCATATTTTACTATTATGAAATTTCTGGAACAATCAGGTTGTAGTAAGAGTGGACATTTTTTCAAAAATATGTGCTGCCTCAGGGCAAATTCTTCCTTGCCTCCCTTTTTATTCTATTCAGGCCTTCAGTGATCTGGATGAGACCCATTCACATTGGGGAGCAGAGTCTACTTTCCTGAATCCGCTGATTCAAATGCTAATCTCATCCACACCCTCATGGGCACACCCAGAAATGCTTAGCCCATGGCCAGTCAAGGTGACACATAATTAACCATCACATATATGTACTGTACCCACCAGTTCCATTCCTGGGAATTATACATCCAACAGAGTGGTGTACACATGTGCCCCAAAAGACATGCAAAATTGTATTTGTAGCAGTATTACTCATAACAGCCAAATATTGGAAACAGCCTAAGAGTCTATCAATAGTAGACTGTATAAAGCATGGTATAGTGTGTGTGTGTGTGTGTGTGTGTGTGTGTGTGTGTGTACTGTAACAATGACTATATGCAATAACAGAGATAAATCTCACAAATATAATCCTGAGTCAAAGAGACCAGCCACAAAAGAATACATACTGTCTGATTCCATTTAGATCAAGCTCAAAAGAAGACAAAACTCCTCTCTGGTATTAGAAGTCAAGATATTACCTGCCTCTGAGAGAAGAGACAGTTACTTATTGGAAGAAAACATGAAAGAAGCTTCCAGGGTGTTATTTCTTAATCAGTTTGATGGGTGCATAGGCATTTTTATCGTACACATTTGTACACAACCTGATACACACACACACACACACACACACACACACACACACACAGAAATGTGCATATACATATATACATACACATATATATATATGTGTGGATGTAAAAAATTTGTATTTTCACAGATTAAAAAAATAAGCTAGAGAACTGGGATGATGACAGTTCACTAGCATTAAGGTTAATGAAGAAAATTAATGAAAAAAATAAACCCATGAACATGAAGGAAAATGAAACATAAAAATAAACAGCAGCTGAAATCATATCAAGCCCCTGCTATAAGTCCTAAACTATATAGAAGGTCTCAATTGGAGAATGAAGGGTGAGACCAATTTGGAGTTGAGCAAGTGGGTGCTGGGATGGAGACAGGCAGAACTCTTCCTGAGTGCAGGCAGGCAGACTCCTAGCAAAGGCGCAGAGTTACAGATCACAAAGGCCCTGAAAAGAGGAGCTGCCACGCTAAACAAAAAGTTTGGCAAGTCCAGCTGGTTGAACTCTAGCTTATCAGTCACAACCACAAGCCTAGATAACACTGTGGAGTCTAGCTCTGCCAAGATGACAGATATGTAGTTAAACCCATATGCAGGGATATGGTTTATTTACAGCATCACTCTCTTCTTCCTGTTGTTAAGCGATAAGAATGGTTCAGAGACATTTCATGTTCATTGGGAAGCTTGATTATTCTATTGTTAAATCATATTTGTGCTGGAAGCACTTCTCCAGAATTGTATTTTCCTAGCCTTTCACAGTCTGTCGACAGTACTTCCGCCCCCCCCCCCTCTATATATATATAGAAACCATTTTTTCCCCCAATCAAGTTGACAAATTTTATAAATGTTTATGTACTGTCCATAGGTATCACATGTGTACTGAGTTAAGCAAAATGGCTTTTATTTAATTTGGTTTCACAAACATCAATATATGTCTACCACATATTAGATAAAACTGAGTTTTAGGTAAGGGTTTAGCCCTAGAGAATTTCTTTAATTTATTTACATTGCCACTCAGATGCTCCCTAAGACTTCAATGTTTTCTGAATTTGTGTAGTTCTACCTGTTTCCACTTTTAATAAACTGTTTTTTTATGTCTACACAGAGCCCATTTCAAATTCAATAATCACAACAGAAGGCAACGTAAATTTTTAACCCTTTTGCCACGATGGTCGGATATATCTGAATGAATATTCCCATCTGCTGTATGCAGATGGAAACTTCCAGAAAGAAAATTTAGGAAAGCATATGTACATTTTTCTATATTTTTTGGTTTTCAAGAATAAATAACAATAGGAAATTTTTATACATAAAAATAATGTCATTTATATACAAAGCAGCTCAAATTGTTATTATTAAATGCATAAAATAGTCAAATTATCAACATTCTTTTGCAGATTTCTGACACATTTTGAAAAAAAACCTTCAAATGAATTAACATAGCAAAAGAGTTAAAATTTTTGCTTCTAGAAGATATATTTTTAAAGCTCATAAAAATTGTTGGATCATATTATTTTGTTGCCTAAACTCCTACTTATTGAAGTAAAAGGGAATAGAAGAATGTTGAGATTGTTCTGTTATATATCTCTGTCAACATATCATCCTTGGCAGCACCTCATTAATCATCTGAAGTTTTACCCTATTTACAAGCTAACAAATTAGCTTGCCACAACTCTTTAGCAAACAAAAGAACTTTATTACTCATAGCATAGCAAGCAACATGAGCATCAGCATATTTGCATGTTTCCCCCTGTCCCAGGTCTCATAGGAGTTCAGAAAGATGGCTGCATGCACATTTTGAATTAAAGGAGAGGAATCTTAATCTTTTATAATTAGCAGTATGCATGCTTGTCCTTTGCTCTAGAGAGAGACTTCTTTTTACTCAACAGTAAGCATGCCTGCTCTTTGCTTTGGAGAAAGACACTATCTTATCAAGGTTGTTTGCCATAAAATCACTAAAAGGTAGTTCAGAATAAGAAGGCACTTAGTGACTCTGTCATGAGACTCAGAAACATTGAAAGACCCATGGAGAATGGTTTCCCAACAATACAAAGAAAAATTGGTAAGAAATCAACATTGTACTGGCTGGGGCCGAAAACCCCTTAAATTCTCCAAATAATAATTAGAACTGTAAGACAAACTCCTGTGTGAATAGAAATGATTATTTTGGATTTGACAGTTCACCGTTTTCATTGGGTGACTTCATGAATAATATATACCAAGCAATTTGTGCATGAAGTGGAACCTCCACCAGGATGATGATAAAAATTGGCGATGAGCTTGGCTTGCTCTCCACCACTTCTCACACTATCCTCTCCCCATCTCTTCCATGTCAGGAGGAGCACCAAAACACACAAACCATCATGTACTCACCAGAGCTCATAGACTGAAGTCAAATAAGGGTTTGTCAGAGCCAATGCTATTTCCTCAAGGAACAATGAAAACAATATTGAATGTTTACAGAAACAATGCAACCAATTCTAGTCCTTGAAAGCTCCAGGGTTAAGCATAAAAAAGAATTCCCATTGTCTGGCAGCTCTACTTGTAGCCTTTATAAAGATGTTGTGTTACTAAAGCAGACCTTCTAGAACCAAGCTCTCCAACTCATCTTCGCCTTGTAGGAAGTGCAGTGTCCTTCTCCAGCTAGGCCATCCCTCTAATGGAGAGGAAGTGAGTGACGTCAAGACAGGAAACTTTGAGGTCAAACACTTAAATGTTAAATTTTATTTCCGTTCCTTAAACACCCTGTGACATTGGGGGTGTTACAGAACCTCCCAAGTCTCCAATTCCTTGTCTGTAAAAAGAGCTGCATACTGCCTCACTGAAAGGTACAATGACTAAAGGAGATAAAAGAAGTTACGCCAGAGACCTAAACAGAGAAGGAGCTCAATTTTCATCCCTTCCTTGCTCTGTTATTTCGCAGGTGCTCCCAGCTCTAACGAGCTCTCCTTCCTCTTCAGCTATCCAGGTGTTGAGGTAGAGCCTAATGCACTCATTCTGAAATACTAAATTTTGTATCTCAGGTTTTGCTCTTTTTCTCTGTCTAGTTTTTCTTCTGTCCATTTGGTTGGCATTTCGCAGCACAGCCATTTCATCCAGCTTGGACTCAGCAGCTGTCTTCTGCCACTGTGTCACCTCCAGCTCCAAAGTGGAGCTTTTTTTTTTAACTTTTACTATCCTCTCCACAGGCCTCCTGAATAAATCCTTTTTCCTGAACTTCTTTATTAACCAACGGCCCAGATTAAGTCATTGATGTCAATCTTCATTTTAATTATGTTATTCACAGAAATATTAGGCCTTTTTAGAGTGCAGCATGGCTCATTCTTTAAAAAAAAATGTGATACTAGGTTATGTGAAAAGGCTATAAATGAGGCATATTAGAGGCTGCTTGATCTGCTTCCTCTGACGCAAGGAGATTTCCTTTGAAGCTGCTTTTTAAAAGGGCTCTTAAATTTGGTGAGAACTGTTTGACTCTGGGTGTTTTCTTCCATTTGCCCCATAAACACTTTATGTCATATAACATTTTTTCTCCATTCATAGAAAATGTATTTAAATAAATTTCCTATCTAAGTGGGCTCTAAACTCACAAGAGGGACATTTTTGATGTCAGAGAATGTTAACCATTGGAAGTGATCATGAAAGAGTCTAGTTCAACACCTTAATTTTACAGATTAGGAAATTAAGGGACAAGGTCACTGAAGGAGTAAGAAGCAGGTATTGGAACAGAATAGAGTCAAGGACGGCCAGGTCACCGTGCTTACCATTTTATGCGGGCGAAAGCAAATTCAGTCCGACAAGCAAGGTATGGAAAATTGCTGTTATGAGTTCTACAACAGGTTTTATTCTATTCAGAATATTATATTATTTATTTAGAATATTATAATCAGAGACTCAGGAACATCCAAGTCCCAAGCTATTACTGAGTTTCTGTCTAAGAGGACTATAGAAAAGGAAAGCTAGTCTTATAGGGAAGCAGGCAGTTACTCATAAGTGAGGCAATATTAGATGCTGTCAAAATAGAGCCTTTTGGTGAAAGCTGAGTGGAAGTATATGACTCAGACTTAAGCCTACGTAGGTTTATTATCTTCATTTGTGTAAATTTTGCATATATCTGGAAGGACTGGGACAACACCATGTGAAAAGCCAGGAATCAAAGGAATGAGAACCTTCTTGGATGCTCAGCTATACTATATTCAGAAGAAAGAAAAGGGAGAAAGCCACCCAGTCAGGTTTCCCTAGGAGAGCAGAAGAGAGGGTCTCAATAAGTATCAATCATGGAGCTACAGGAACCCATTTATCCCAGCCAATAAAATGGGATCCAATCCATGTTCCAAGCCCTGCCTGGTTCCAAGCTAATCGATAATTAGCTCTGTTTTAGGAGGACCTAGTAAGGGGTTGGGGCAGAGGAGAAGCAGGACCTAGAGGACAGGAACATTCCCTTCCCAGTAGTGGTGCTGGAGTAACAAATCTCCAGTAGGATGCAAGAGTCCAAGGACAGAGGCCAAGCATCATCATTATTTGATGAGGTAATCCTAAATATATTGGCTTAATTTAAAGCAGTAGTTCTATTAAGCACTCTCATTATTCACAAACATAAGGATCCACTGTGATTAGAACCAAACTCTCATGCCATTATCTGAGCTAACGATAAGGTGCTCTCTTATATACTTCTTAAAATTATTTTAAACTATATTGACTTGTTGGTTAATGAATCCAGCCAAGGCAGAAAAATATAAAACCTAATTAAAAAAAAAAAAACTCCTGTAAAAATAATGTCTTCAACTATCTCCAGAAATCTATCTGTAGGTTTCTATTATACCAGTTGTGGACCCCGAAAAGAAAGATAAATTTGAAGTGAACCCCAAGATGGAATTTAACTGCTGAGATAGATTCCCGTAGTTGACTCAGTGTCCAAATTTTATAAATTATAAGAGCCTAGTTACCATTCTCTGACAGGGCCTTCTCACATACTTTGTATACAGGGAATAACCTTAGACTGAGCCCTCACCTTCCCAAACTATGTCCTGCTCATTTACCTCTGCTGATTCAACTATTATAAGGGGGTTCCCAGTTTTGTCTTTCAGCCAATGGACTAAGACCTGCCCCATACAATCAGAATTGCTCCATAATGACCAATCAGGATATATAATGCCAACCAATTGGGACTGTAAGATTTGGACCAATCAGAAGTGTACAAATTTGGACATCTCATTTACATACAACTGACCTACTTGGGAACCTGAGGGAAACTTTTGCTATAAAAGGTGGACTCCCCTTTGTCTTGGCGGAACACAATTTAGGTTGCTTACTGAATCTGTGTGTCCAGGGCTATAGCTCCTTTTGCTCAAAGAAATGTTTTTTTTATTCTTTATTAATAAATTCATAAAATTAGTTTTGGTCTACACAGTTTAAAACAAGAGAGAGATGGGGTAAAGGGGACCATTAGTTTAGAAAGGTGGTAAGACTCCAGGTTCCAGGCTTCTAGCTCAGCATTTTTCCCATTACACTTCACAGACTCTGAATGCAGGGGGGAAAAGCACAACCACTTTTCATTGTTTAAATCGTCAGCATTAAGGTCTGCTGCAAATACACAGGATCTGGTCTGCCCAGAAGCAGGAAAACAAATTAATGATCAACTGGTCTCAGGTATGACCTTTAGTTTATGAGTATGTCAGTACATTCCAAAACAACTCTCCTTCAAAATGATCCTCAGAGCCTTCTTTGCTACCGTGTCAAAACACGGATACCCACACTAAACAAATGCGAAATTAGCACATTCAGGAGCTATGAAATCCCACAGCTACCAGAACGTCATTGAACACACTTTTCAAAATTTCAGTACGAATGTTAAGGAGACATCTGCCAGCCATCTTATTAGTGCATTCAGGAAAAAGTCCTCCAGCACCTCCTAATCAGAGCAAGTTGAAATCAAAATCAAATCATTTCTCCTCTTCCCTCTTGCTATTGAACTGAATAAACACAGACATAAAAGATGAACCCCACCTGACTAAAGAGTGACATTACAATTTGAAGCGAGCTGTCGAGATGGGTTAATTTTTCAGCCTGTTCACCCAAGCGACAGCTGTTGTCATAGTCAGACTTCTGAAAGATATGCAGAGCCGTTGACCTGAGGCGGAGGTGAAGGGTCCACTGGCTAACTTTTTTTTTTTAAGTTAGTCCAAACTAACTTTTGTTCTGTCAACTTTTTTTCACAAAAACCTAACAATAATTTTCTAGATAGAATTTTGTTAAATGTCAATATTTAAAACTGGGCTTAACTACTCCTCAGGCACCAATAGGAGACCTGAGAGACAGCACTCCTAAGACTGCAATGGAAGTCTCTCAACTCTGAGGGCTGGTTTGAAAAGAGATTTTTATCTCCCAGAACGCTTATTAATCCAAGAGCCTTCAGGAATCATGATAATCTAATAGCTGGGCCTCTGCTGTGATTTTAATCTGTTATTGGTATTCCACCACCTTCTTAGGAAACACTGAAGTTCACAAAGCCTTTTGAGACATATTATCTGTTTGAATCTCACTACAAAGCTGTGAAGTCAGAGAAAATATTATTTTTCCATTTTATAGACAAAGAAACTCTGACACACAGAGACCAAATGCCCCCAATGTCCCAGTTACTCAGTAGCAGAGTCAAAACTCAAACTCAGGATGGTCCAAATTCAAGTTTCCTGCTCATTTCCACTGTCACAACCTCTGAAGTGTCACACAGCCTAGTCATGGGCTCTAGAAGCCACAGTTAAAGTAACTGGCAGCCTCTCCTTTCTCCTTCTGCCTTCGCTGGTGATTCTGGGTATTATTGGGGCAGCAGCACAGTGGGATGGTTACAAGGTGCTGAGAAAAACTGCATGGTTGAAATCCTGGCTCTTTCATGAACTAGCTGTGTGATTTGGGACATGCCAACCTCTCTGTTACCTCAGTTTCCTCTTTTGTAGTATTGCATTTTTTTGTAATTATAATACTGAACTTGAGATGCTGCACTCACCATTGCATTTTCTTCCAACAGTGTGCCATCTCTGTAACCCCCTCTCTACCCCGTGAAAATTTTAAAAGTCGCTAGGCTACCACATGCCAGGGTTTATTGTTATTTCCACTATGACATATGTCATCATTGCCAGCCAGGTAGTGGGTGATTCAGCTTCAAAAATACATTTTAGAAGTTTCACACAAGCACATATTATGCTAATTGTCCAGATCAGGTTCTCTGGAAAACAGAGATCATGATCAGGAATTTATAATGTTTTTTTCAGTCCATTTTAAAGTGTTTTAACTACTTGTATGTAGTATTGTTTTGAATGTGTTTAAAGTTTTTCATGGGCTGTGTCATATTATTCGTTTTATTTTACAATTTGCTTTTTACATTCTGCATTATTTATTCATCCAATAAATATGTATTTTGTGTCCACGATGGTCTGTACACTATTCTAGGTGTTAAGGTTAGAGATGCACAAAACAGTAAAAATTAACCTGTCCTTGTGGAGTTTAGAATGGGTTCTGAGAGAGGGAAACCAAACTTCAGCTTTATCACTAATGTATAGTTTTTTTAAAAAATCAGAATATAGCAAAATTTGTATTTTAAAATTCTGTGTGAATGTTTAAAATTAAAAAAACAAAAAACAAAAACAAAACAAAAGTAACCTAAGTCAGAAAATTATAATTTCCCATCCTTTACATATGGTTGGGCTAATATTCTGAATTTCAGGAGCTGCAGGTGGTGTATGATGTTTCTCAATGTAATTTCACCAGGAGCTAACTTCCAACTGGCATTGCTGTCAGCTTCATTACCAAGTGTCCAATGCTTTGATTTATTCTATTTAAACTAATAGACAAAATTCTTCACATCAACCAACTAAAATTTTAGAAATGAGTTTGATTGTTTGCCAGAGATGAACTGGACCACCTTTGTATTTGGCTGCAGCCTGAGGGTTAAGAAATGGCCACACTAAGGCTGGGCGGGTTCTCGGGGAGAACTGCTCCAGGAGGTGAGAGAAGGCAAGCTGCCTTAGAGGTGCAATGTCGGCTCTGAAAGGTCTCTCGAAATTTCCCACTGAGCCTGGCTCCTCAACCCTTTCAGGGTGCAGGTGTGATGGTGGTATGCTCAGCTCAGCTTCCTATTGATAAAAGAGGCCAAGTTCCTCTTAAAAGAAATTCCAATCTGAAATACAATCAGCCCTCTGTGGCTAACCTTAAATAAAATCAACCTGCCCAAAACTCAGTGGCCCTTTGAACTGACCAGGTCTCAGGAATAATTCATATCATTCATCACTGGAGCAGATGTGTGGGTCAAGGATTCAACAACTATTCCCCACTGAGGACCCCTTTAAATAATTTTCTCTGTATGGACCCTGTGTTGTGAAATATATGCCTATTAAATACATTTCAAGAAAAAAAATATTTTGCAATGATTTTGTTGACCAAAGCACAAAACTGAAATACATAAAAGTACATGGGAAGAACCAGAGATCACCAATACTACCTAGTCCGAAGCTCAGAGCCCTGATACGTTAATCAACCCAAATGGGAATAACTGTATGATTTCCATCAGGCTTTTTCAGTTCCTGAGCACAGCTCCAGAGCCCCATCACTACCTTCCAGAAACCCACTGACCAAAATCTCACTGATCTGGACTTTATTTCTAGGTGAAGGCTAAAATCAAATCTTGGAAGGGGAAGTTTAAGTAAACAGCCCTTTATTTCACTTAACTTCTTCCCAATATCGGACTTTTCAAGTCATGGAATCCAATTGTTCCTTTACTTCTTAGTGCATTACAGCTTCACACTATGAAGCCATTTCCAAGGGGCATGAAAAAGGTCACTTCGCTTGCAAGGTATATCATCAAAAGGCTGCAGGTAACTCTGGGGAGAGTCTGCAGTGATAATAAAGCACTATCAAGAGCCCGATCAATTCAGTGCTTTGTTCTCTGGGTGCATGTGAATACCCTCAGACAGAGAGCCCTGCAGATGACTTTCCTGCACACAGATATACTCAGGGAATAAAAACCAAAACAATAATAAGAGGTCAAACTGTAGGTGCTTTGAACCACACACACAAAACAACCACATAAAAATTTAATAAACGTTGAACCACATAAAAAAATTTAATAACTGTTGCTCAGAAGATGTACGTGAATAACCACTAGGGCTGTTTCAGTTTTCAGGCCTCACTCTGACAACTCATGCCTCTGTCCGGGCCTTCATTATCTGTAGAATTGTTCCACCAAAATGGCGTCTGATAATTATTTACCAGATAATCCACGCATTATGTCCTAACTGGATAATCAACTGACTGTCTGCATTAGGGAGTGCATGCCATAAAGGAGGTGAATAATTCTACCAGAGGCCGTCTACCTCAAAGAAAGAGGGCAAACACACATTTATATATTCAACAAATGATGATCAGACATTCTTAAAAATGCTACATGTTGTTCTCCCTCATTACACAGGTAGCTGAAGTGCAATTATTTTAAAATGTCAGGGACCTAGGAAAGTAGCCTCCAGCAATATAATTAATCAAGATAAAGGGTGTGAGAACTGACAGTCTTTTTTGCTAGACTCAAAAGTAATAATAACATTTTGAGTAAGCTGAAAGCTCAAGATTCTTCTCTCTTGCCCTTAGCCTCTAAAGGAAGCTAAGCAGTTTATTCTCTAATGAAATTGGTAATGCTGTAAAAGACTGAATTTTCATAGGCATGATGTTGACCAAAATAATACAGTAAACGGCCAACAGTAATGCACTCAAGTTTGGATTTATTATAGTCATGGTTGTGAATTTTTATGGCTACACAGATGCATTTCCACCCTGCTGCACTTGTAAACAGTGTTTCATGCTTGCAGGGTGGCTCAGTGAGGCAGAAGCTGAAGAATGTGATAGAGAACTTTTGATCCATTTGGGATGAGACACATACATATGTCAGATCGGATGAAGTGACTATAAGCATATGGAGTTCATTGGGAAGATTGTAGAAAAGTAAAATTTTCAATCCATCTGAACAGCCTTTCTGTGCAGAGTGCTTTGCTGAACTAGCATGAAAAGTGGCCTTTTCAGAATCTGAGGCTGTGCTGACACCAGGCTTGTGCACGTCCTCATAGGTTATCTCTTCTTCCTTAAGCTTAAAGACGCTGTTCTTACAAAGCAGCACTTCAGACCTGTTGAGTGGCTAGACAGACATAAGAAGGAATAGGAAAAAAACCTGAAACTGGACGGCGATCAGTACTTGATTATTTCTAGTAGTGCTGTGTGAGGATCCTGCTGAGCTTTGCAAACAGGGAAGATCCCAGTGCTGACTGTGCAAACTGGCTAAACCACTAACTGTCTCCTCCTCTGTGAGGTCCCGGCTCTGAGGAAGAGAACATGGGAAACCCCTTGGCCTAGAAAAGGAGCAAAGTTGGATGCACCAAGGCCTAAAGGCTTCTCAGAATAATCTAGAATCAGAGCACCACTGTCACCACCAGGAGCTGGCAGACATCTTGACAGATGAGCTCTGGAAAGAGGGGGCCAATTCCATGTGAAGGGAGGAGGGGAGTCTGCAGAGCCAGCTCTTCTGCCCAAGTTAGAGGAGGATGTCCATGAATATTCCAGGTGCTCTACAAATGCTGTTCAATTCTGATATCGTCATAGCTCAGGCAGCTATTCCCAAACGCACTGCTCATAAGCCTCTGAGGGGTCACGGGTGCCTCCCCCACCCCGGGGGAGCATAGAAACATGGCTTCTGCCCTCCCGCCACCACCACTCAGCTGCCCCTGCGTGTGTGTCCAGGCTTTTCTCCTCCCGAGCTGGACGGCCTCGGCTGCCCTTCATTCACCTTTAGCAGAAAGCAGGCAGGAAAAGGATTGAGATTTCTGCATTAAAGTCAGTCGTCCCAGGGTGAAGACAGAATTGCCATAGCAACGTGGCCACTGGAGTGATTTCAGACTCATGCCAGTTAAAATGCTGCTTCCCTGTTTCCTCTAGGCTCTCCTCCATACCCAGTATTTTTATCAGCTAGACTGTGTCCTTCCTGAGGCCAGGGCCAAATTATTCATTTTCATAGCTCCTGGCAACTGGCAGGAAGCTCAGATAATTATTTTTAGTTGAATCCTATTCCAGCATTTTTCTGGAAGGATATCCAAAGGCTGGTAAACATATGCTTTAAAGAGAGATTCCAGGAGTCAGTAGGTGGAGGGGCAGGGGAGAAAGAACCTTACTTTTCATCTTATATTTCCTGTACTGTTTGAATTTTTTTTTCCACTTGGTATATGAATGCTTTTATAACAAGAAGCTCACTTTCAGTTTTATTTATTTGGCACACTTTACCTGTGCTGTAAGATGCAAAAAAAAAAAAAAAAATAGTGGGTTTTGAGGGTTTCAGAAAAGTTAGTGACAAAGGTCTATGGTAAGAGAAGAAAATGCTTTCCAGAGGGTCATCACACCTTTTCCTCTTCTGCAGCAGATACATCTAATTAATCCTGACATTTCTGCCTGACCCAGAGACCACCTACAAGTCCTTCTTAACCCAGCATACCTGGAGTTCTGATAGATTGACTGGAGTTAACCTGTGATGTGAAACCGCTACACCATCCTCTGAATTAATTATCCTAGATAATTAATTCAGTGTCTTGACAGCACTCTTTGAACTGCAACTTAACACTAATGAGTCTAAGTTAAAAACTGGAGAAATAGGCCCAGATGAAGACAGAATGAAAAAAAAACAGGTGGCACAGAACACAGTGGAATATGGTGGGATCAAACTGCAGTGTTCTAACCAGTCTCCAGAGAAAATCTATCCACATAAAAAGAAAACATTTTTCAAAGATGATGCTTTTTGCCTGTCTGGATGGCTCCCTCCATGCTCTGGTACACTCCTGTTCGGGGCAAACATGCAGTTGTCACTGAGGCAGAAGGCTGCCTACTGTAGTCAAACCCTCACACTGTCTTTTCTGCAAAAAAGACTCTGCCCTAAAGGGCCATCATTTCCCCATTTCCATTTTCATTTCTCAAACTCTGTGTTGCAGTCTCATCAGAGACACCATAGGGTGTTAATAAAAAATAATTGTTTCAATATGTTCTGTTAATCCCATGATGACCAAAGGCAGAGAAATGCTTTGGGAGAAAAATGGCGACTACTGGGGGGGCCTCAGCTCTCTGGAAGTGGAGCAATTTGTCTAGTAGCTGAAATGAGGCCCTCTTAAATCTGCTGACAACAGAGGAAAATCACATTGCAATCCAATGCCAGCGTAAAGAAAATGGATTACTTGTCTGAGAGGTCACGGCCCAACTGGTACAATTGTGCCGACCAGTGTGAGGTCCTTGGATGCTCTTCAGCCAACTGAACACCTGCTAAGTGACCTGAACAGTTCTTAACAGTGAGAGAGGAAAATCCCAATATGTTCCAAACGATTGATTCAGATATTCATCTATTAAGCACCAACTATGTGTCAACATTTCTTCTATCCCTGGGACAGAAAAGGTACACAGACTTTGCAACAGTAGCTGAGAGCAGCATGCATTTCAAGGTCAGGAGCCTATGTTACCTTACGTGTGGGCCTTATAACTTGCTCCAGGCACAAAATTGCCTTGTTGTGCTTTAAATGTTCAGCTACCAGTAACTCTTTTATAAGTTGAAAGGGTTAAATTTGAAGAATGTATTTTAAAATATTACTTATTAAAGCTTTTTTATTGCTGTAAATTCCATTTCCATTTAAATGGAAGCAGAAGCAGATAAATTGCTTTCATGATGTTCTTCCTATTTGGGTTTCTATGGAAATGGATTCTTGATTAGGAAGGGGAAAGCTAAAATCAAAAGGCTGATAGTCAGGCAGAGCGTAACTGAGGGTGTTTTATTGAGCAGTTGGCCAGACTACATCCAACCCAAGGTAACATAATGTTAAAGTGGCCAAAACTTACAAAAATAAACATGCATGTCCCCACTGACCTCTCACAGAGCCATTTGACCTCTCGTACATGCCTCATCCCATCTTAACAGAGGTCCATCAGACACAAGAACCCCACAGCATTGACTTACAGATCCTCTCTACTTGGCAGAGTCACCCTCACTGGGCCTCGCCTTTTAATATTTCTCTTAATTAGCTCTCAAAATACGATGTTTGCCCTAAAGTATGTGTTTAAGAGCAATGGAAACTTTGGTAATGTTATTGAAAGAATGCAGACTAAAAAGAATGAATGAATGAATGGCTGAATTTCAAAAAGTAAATAATAATTTGGTACCACTTCTATTTTTACATCCCAACTTTTTCGTAATAACTCACATTTGAATTAAATAAGTCAACTTGAACTCTCTGTGAAGAAGTGTCATACAAAACCTAGTACTAAAAACTTCCATTACACAAACCGTATCAGTCAGCTGCTATCCATTTCTACACCCTTTTGACTTCAAAATGGCTGAGTTTGTCAAAAGTGCTAGTTATACAGCCTCACTTACGACAGGAATTTTGCATCTGTGACAGCACAGGAACAAACTGCACTCATATTTTCTGTAAATGTTCAATGCTAGGGAAATGTACCTGGTATATATTCATGAAATAAAACTACAAAAGTCTTGGTCTAAAATAAATCCACATAATTTTATAAAATATTAAACAATAATTCAACCAAAACAGAATAATTTGTATCAGTCTAAGTCTACTATAATAGTTGAGATAGCAATGTTGATTTCCTAGCTGTTTGACGTGAAAGATATGTTGCACTTCATGTGCGAACTCATTACCTCTAAACTTCTAGATCAGAATAGAATGAATTTGTATGCTAGCGTAGACTGCCTAAAATGTCTCAGATTGCCTCAATTCCAAATACTATACTTACCTTATAGTATCTCCATACCATAATTTTAAAAACTAGCAGTTAGTTAGGAGGAATTGAGCAATTGGTCACACAAGAGTTAGAATTTAAGTGTACAATGGTTATGTATAAGGAATAATATTACAGTATTTACAGTATGTTCAGGATGATAATTGAGGGGGAAGGGAGGAAGGAAGGAAGGAAGGAAGGAAGGAAGGAAGGAAGGAAAGAAGGAAGGAAGGAAGAGAGGGAAGGAGGGAAGGAGGGAGGGAGGAAGGAAGGAAGGAAGGAAGGAAGGAAGGAAGGAAGGAAAGAAGGAAGGAAGGAAGGAGAAGAGAAAGATGGAAGGCAAGAAATTTGGAGATCACTGAGCCAATAAATATTTTGAAATGGAAAAAATGAAAGTAAACAGAAGCTAACACTGATCAATTATCTTTTCATGTATTGACCACATGAATAATGTTATTTAAAATTACTAGCGAGCCAGATGCAAGTAAGTGAGAAGCGGCAGGTAAGAAAAGGGTAGGAGAGGTAAAAGAGAAAACTCCAATAACACGTCAGTGTCGCTTCAACATCCTCGTGTAATAATCACTGATGTTTCTGTTGATGAGCAAACAAAGGGCATATACACCAAGTCTGTTGAAATAAAGTCTCTTTGAACACTGGGCATAGAAAAAGGTGGGTTCTATGAGTAAAAAATAAGAAAAGAAAAGCCAATATAGTTGTACAATGCATGCCACAAAAATATAACCTCATTAATATTTGGGACCACATATCTGATTATGCATTTCAGACCATTTGTTAAAACAAAATTATAACAAATACATACACTGCCCATTCATTTTGTGTCTCAGCCATCGGGGAAAATGAATATTCAGCAGATGAAAAGACTTAACTTAAAATTAACTTAACTTAACTTAAAAAACTCTTTTGAAATCCATTATATAACTTTTCTGAAGGAGACATACTTCCTTAGTCTCTTATCATTTTTATAAAATTTCTCAATGTGAGAAAGATGACACAGTCATTATAAGTTGCTGACCAGATGTGCCAGGTAAACAAATGACTGGCTGCCAAAACAACAACAAACAAACAAGCAAACAAACAAAAACCTGAACTTTATAAGAATAATAGATCATTGAAAGGTAGCCAAAGATTCCATTGTAGAAACCCAGAGACCACTTTCCATTTGGAAATATAACTCCTTTCAGCTCTGTCCCAAGGTAGAACGATGATAAAACTGCAGCTTTCCATGAAGCACTCCTATATCTTCCTTGGACTCTAGTCTACACATTCTCTTGGTTCCTTCCTAAACTGGTCTACCAGGACTCATTGGTGTTTTCTGAAAAAGCTACTGATATGCAAGGTATTTCTTCACTCCCTTTTTCTAAGAGATCTTGAGGAAGTGGTGATAACCACAGTAGACAAAGACAGAGAGAATGATACGTGTGAGTAAAAAAACATGGTGCAGTTAGGCACAGGACAGGCATGCGGAAGAAGGGATAGCAAAGATACGTTCTATTGAAGGGATCCAAAGGGTTCAGGCACAGAGCGTGGTTGAGGATTTTACTCTAGACTTAAAAGGGATGGAAAAAGCAAAGGAATCCTCGTGGGGGTTCCTTGCAGAGAAAGGCCACAAAAGATGGTGTTTTCTGGTGTATTCTGGAAGGTGTTTTCTTTACCCTACAATTGCTTGGAAGGCATAAATGAGAAAACACATGGTGTTTACCTTTATTGGGAATAGGTGCTAAAAGGATGATTACAGTCAGGTAATTAAGTATAACGAAATAATTGCTGTGAAGCAATAACTAAAGTTTCTGTTCATTGCCCCAAATAAGCTAATTATTTGAAGGCTACTCTTCATTTTGTACCTAAATGGAGTATACAACAATAAGTGACATTCATCAGGAATATGGCAAGTAAAAGAATAGAGCTCAGCAGGGGACGGTGATAAATGCACAATTTATCCTCAATTTAAAAGGACTTTGAGTTCTAATCAACACATGGGAAAATGTATCTAGATCATCCCCTGCACTAGTAAATAGAAAAGCGACCCAGAATCAACAATTCTTTTACTCAGTCACAGTAATCAATATAAAAGTAAATTCATGTAGACCAAAGACAGAAGGGCAGGAAATGGATCTGGGAAGAGGGAAGGACAGAAAGGGGAATGAAAAGAGGCCTTAAGGATGTATTATTTGTAATAGACCACAGTCAACTTAAAAATGATCCATCCACAGATGTATGACAATTTAGAGAAACAGAGGTATACTCAAATGAACTCTGTGAATTTGACCTAAAACGTTTAAGCTGGAAGATTTTAATTTAAGATAAAGTGGAGGTTTTCAAACTTTCTTGGTTCATGGTACCCTTAGTATCCAGTAATTTTTCATGCCCTCCCCAACCAGGTCAAAAGAAATAATCTAAGAGTTAGTTAGATATAGACAGCTTAATAAGGTTTTGTGTCCTAACAGTTTAGCAGCTGTTATATATATATATATATATATATATATATATATATATATATATATATATATATATATTTAAAAACAATGATTTGAAGGTAAAAGTGACATTGCTATTTCATGTCAGCCAACGCTACATATAAGGAGTTATATGCAACGTCTCAACACTTGGAATCACAATGGGCACTAACATCCTCATTTTCTGTTCCACATTAGTTTTCAGGCAGTACTTGCTTCTTATCACAGAAACCATTAAACTCCAGCTTCACAAAAATACAGTGTCACTGAAAGGCATGGAGCACAGTGTAACGTGGAGCTGGGAACCATCGCAAGCCAGCAGTTTATGTGGTAGCCACAGATGTTGCCGTAGTTTCCTTAAAAATTTGCAACAGGCTGTAGTGCCCTCTGGGAATGAGGTGTGTCGCTGCAAGGTACCTGGGTGCGCAGTTTGCGAACCATGGACAAAAACAGTTCTTAGACGTACATGAGAGAAACTGGTTTACTGATAAAGTAAATGTGTCAACTAGAAGTAGAGAAACAGTATTTTATACCTGAGAAGTAGCATACACCAATTTTTAGAAGATTAAAAATGCATGTGATGCTTGAAGAATGGCAAGTAATGAACAAAAAGAACAAAGATGCATTTGATAACCTACTGTGGCGCCAGGTGCTGTTTAGCAGTGAGGACACTGAGGTGAACAAAGCTGATGTCATCACTGCCTTCATGGAAAGGAGATATAAATAAAGAAGCAAGCAATCGCAATGCAGTGGAATAGGATGAAATTGGAAGAAAAAAACTCAGGAAAGGATTTCTGAGAAAATAATGTCAAAAAAGTAAATCTTAAAGATCCACAGTAGTAAACCAGGTGAAGTAGGGCTTGAAAAGAGTATTTCGGACTTGGAATAAAATATAAAGAGCCCCAGACGTCCATTCAATTATTCACTCATTCAATGAATACTTATTTATCAGGTGCTGGTCTAGGTTCTGGGGGTACCATAGTGAATAAAATAAAATAACTGACCTCCTGGAGCTGCATTATAGTTGGGGAACCAAACAATAAACAAATAAATATATATTATATCAGAGGTTGATAAATGCTATGAGGAAAATTAAGACATGATAAAGGGCTACAGAGAGAGTAATGGAGAAGTTCTGGCAGAGTAAGCCTTGAAAGGCTCAAATTGCTGACAGTTATTCTGCACAGCTGGAACTCAGAGCGGAAGGGTAGGGTTGGGGTGGCTGAGAGTGAATGGTAGCAGCACTAGTTGCACTATTCCCATTTATCTCACAACTATGGCGTTACTCAAGGAGGTTAAGATACATCACCACATTCAATTGTCACTGAAACCAGTTATGGGCTAGTAAATGTTTAACAACTGGAGACAAGAGGAGGGCTGGACAAGACGGGAGAGCTGATTTATAGCATTTGTCTCTTTGCAGGCATAAATATCTCATGATGGCCAATTTCAAGCTATGACATCAGTAAACATGGAGTCGGGAAGAGTTGTGCAGTAGCATGCAATTATATAGGATTTCCATCATAGCAATACAATAATAAATGTAAATAACCTCAGGAGCATAGGCAATAGTAAAATATAACAAAATAATCAGGAAGTGATGAGTTTTGAATATCTATTGCTTTTTATCATTTGTTTAATTACAAGTTCATTTTATATATATATAACAAATATACATTAAAATATATTATATATTAGAATATAGATTATATTTATATAGTAAATATATTACATATTATAATGACTTTCATATAGCTTATATAGAAATATGTATGTTAATTACATAATTAATATATTATATATAAATATCAATTAATCAATATGTTGATATTAATACATATTACTTATAATTGATATAATTTATATATTGATGTTTATTAATATTGAATAGTCAATATATTAGAATGCTAATATATTATATATTAATTATATATATATATATACACATAAAATTTTAATAATGTCTGTGTTTAACAACTAGGTCAAAATATTCTTGAAAATTCAGGAGCCAGCTCCAATGCACCACTGAAAATGAAAAAAACTTGAAATAGCTTTATTCTTTTCCTAGAGCCCAATGATAATGTTTCCCAAATTCAGAGAGTTAGAAAGTAGAAAAGCCAAGATTTAAATCCAAGTCCTCTAAATCCAAATTCTATGTTATCTCCTCCGCAACTGGCTATTATACCCTGAGGTGCAACATTTATCGATGTAAGTTCTTCACCAACATGTTCTCCGACCAAAGATGTCTAAGATACAAAAGTCTGGAAAATACAATATTTCTCCCCACTCTTGGAAATTCATTATTAATATTAGCATATTATGTGTTATGAAAATTCTTGATGTAAACATACCTAGTTAATTAACCCAGTGCTTCCTATATCTGTCTGACCAGGACCCCCCTTTTTTGAGGGTACCAATTGAATTCCAATCGCACCCGTGTTCCAGGAAACCCATTGTCAAGTACACATGCCGTTTTCACACGAGTGTACTTGTCTCCCCCAAGACTATTGGAATCTTTACTGGCCATTGGAAATTGTACTCTGAACCACTCTTGTGCTCTCCTCACCACGTGAGGGCTTAACACAGTAGGGACTCTGTACGGGTTTTTTAACTGAATCGAATTCAAAGAAATGCCAGTCAGGAACAATGGAAATACAATGACATTTCCCTGAGGTGATGGCTTCCCTTATGCATGATACAAAGACACTTTACTGATATATTTTAATTCAAGCTCATAATTTCCCCGAGCTATCATTATTATCTCCACTTTATGGATATTGAGCCCAGAAAGAAATTAAATCTTGCCCGAATAAAGAACTGTTTTCATATTGTAGATTCTTCAGGTACAACTGAAATCAGTCAAGCAATAGAGAGAAAATATTGGAACTCTCAAATGGGGAGAATACGAATTTAACTATGTTACTACACCACTTAGGGGCCACTTCGCCTGGTAAGATTAGATTTTGAGAGCTGTTGTCAGGCCCCTTAACATTCCTTAATTGGTTGTCAGCCTACCTTCCAGTGTTTCTGGCTGTTAGATCATATGGCTTCTCACATAACCAGCAACTGCTCTCCAGGTATTTATCAGAGTATAACCACAAACTCATAGTCACTGAATATCAGAAGCTTAGTTAAGAGAAGTAATATTTATGAAGGTTTCCTGAAGATATACAATAGAGAGCAATGCATTTCTTATTAATTCCATCCTCCTCATTAAGGCAGGATTTAGAGAAAGAGATGAAAAGAATATATTCACATCAGGTTGTATTGTATTGTGTTACATTATACTATATTTTATTATATGAATAAATAATTTTCTTTTGTTTGCTTAATAAAATAAAAGCTTCTACCCATATTAACTGACAACTGAAATCTATGTCACTTTACTAACAATTGTCACCCCAATAAACTTGAATTAAAAAAACTTTCATAAAACCATATAACAGCCTATTCATAGGAATAAAAAAAGTCAAATCTGCCCATCACCAACAGAGGGCAACAGCAGTCACTTGCATAAGTGTCACATTGAACTAAATAAATATAAATAAGACTCTTTGAACCTTTTTTATTTGTAAATATAAGAATTACCATCTCACTCCTTGAAACATTTTGTGTTAAATTATTTCCAGGTATCTCATCATTCCAGTTGCCTGTCTCATATTGTATATGAGGTAAAGGTAAGTGTGATTGCAAATTTTAAAAAAAAATGTATATAACAAGAGAATTGACAGTCTTAATACTAAAATAGAAAATGTTTTATGTGGATAAAACAATTAAAAAGGGAGTCTATAAAAGTGTTTGAAATAATGTGTTTGAAAAGTTGACTGAAAGAAGATTTTAAGAGAAATGTTCCTTTGTTCATTGATTCCGCAAATATTTAGTGACACCTACAATGTGTCAAACACCATGACATCCAATTCCTGCAGGAAGAGTTTTGCTTTTAGTACATTTTAGTGCCTTGTATTATACTTCTTTCTCATGTATTTTTGTTTTATGATTTTTTTGTCTTGTTGACTCATTTTTAACTTAATAGCTTGCTCACTTACTTTTTTGTTATTTTTAACTTTTTCTCCAAGGATACATAATATTCATACAGAAGCATGTACAACTCATAAGGGTGCATGTTTATGAAAAGTCATGATGTCAGCACTGAAATCAAGAAACAAAATCTTGGGCCGGCCGAGTGCTGCGATGGTTAAGAACTGGCTTGGGATGCCAGAGGGCCCCGGTTCGGATCCCACATATGAGGGCCAGTGACACTGCCCTCCACAGCTAAGATGCTGAACAACAGCTCAACCTGGAGCTGGGCTGCCATGAGTCGCCGGCGATGGTGTAGGTTGCAGCCCCTGTGGCAGTGGGTTGCCATGGGCTACCGTGTGTAGTGAGCGGCCAGCAGCCGCAGTGAGCGGGCGTCCAGAAGCCGGCGACTGATCTGCCTCTCCCGGGAAGAGCACAATGATAGTGCCAACTTGGGCCAGTGAAGCAACGTCCTCCACAACTAGACTGAAGAACAAAACGACAGCAACTTGTCTGTTCCCCTTCCCCCAATTCCCCAGCACTGTTCCCATCCCTCCAATTCCCCAATAAAAAAAAGATTCTTTAAAAAAAAAGAAACAAAATCTTGCCAACACCTTCAGAAGCCCACCTCTTGCCCCTTCCGTTCACCTCACTTCCTCCCGTGGATGATCATTTATCCTGACCTCTACAAGCATAGATCAGTTAGCTTTTTTTATAGTTTATATGTAAATGGAATCATATTGAACATACTCTTTTGCTTCATTTACTCAACATTCTATTTGAGAAATGTATCCAGAGCTGTGCTGGTAAAGTTTTAACAACTGAATGATTTCAAGATATCAGCATGAAGTCACTGATCACAGAGTTGGGAAGTGAGCCGGTGCAAGCTGACTCCAGCACTGGACTGAATTCATCCATATTGATGCAGGTTCATGCCCATGATGGTAGTGGCTGAAAAGCTGCCATGTTAAATTATATGTGCCAATGTACATCATCCTCAGAAAAACTCACATCTAAGGAATCCATATGAGAAGTAATTACTTAGCTGTATGTTTTCTTGTATTTTTCTAGCTGTCTTATGTATAAATGAAGGCAGATTCTGGAATATTTTCTCAAACATTTGGGAGGTTTATTTTCCAGGGATTTATAAATCAAATTCAAATGTTCCATAATCATAGATCCCACTTCTCACTGGATCTTATAAATGCATTCTCACTTCAAACAATTAATTAAAAATTCAATTTTTGAAGAAGTGCCCATGGAAGAACAATCCAAATTGTGAGCTCTGACTCCCACCAAGTTTTTTATATTGGTGAGTTCTGTATACTTGGACCTATCTTTGCTAGGTCTAGGATTAAGTGTATCCCATTTTTTAAGGGAACTGTTTTATTTCTAACAAAATATATGATTTTAGACACTATAACTATAAACATGAATAAGTAATTTTATTTCTACTGCAAAATTGTATTTGAAACACATGTTCATATTATTGCACAATGTTCTCTTGATGACCTATTGAAGAAATTTCTTTCTGGATTGTAATAATTACATCTCCCTTTTTTTCCCACTGACTGTTGACATTTTTAGAACAAACTGGTTGTCCACCTCTAGCGAAGAATCAGGACCTGGCAGAATATATTTTGTATTCAAACTTCATTCCTGTCTCCATTATTTCTTCTCTATTCTAATTCTCCTTTGTCCCCTTTCCTTCATGCCATCACTTAATTTTCAACCTTATATTGTCAATTAAGTTAAACCATCTATATTAGCTATCTATTGTTATGTAACACATCACCCAAAAACTTAGCAGCTCAGAACAGTGAACATTTATGTTTCACAGTTTCCATGGGTCAGGAATCAGGGGCCAGCTGATGGTTCTGGATCAATGATCTTTCAGGAGACGACAATCCACGTGTCATCTCAGCCTGCAATGAGCTGAGATTCAACTGGGGCTGCAGGTTCTACATCTAAGTTCACTCATGTGGCTTTTGGCTGGAGACCTCAGCTTCTCACCACATGGGCATCTTCATAGGGATGCTTACAACATGGCAGATGGATTTCCCCAGAGGAAGAGGGAGGGAGAGAGGGAGGGAGAGGAAAAGGGAAGGAGAGAGGGAGGAAATGAAGACAAGCCCAAGATAGAAGCTCCAACCTTGGAAATGATATGCCATTTTCTATGTATGCTGTACCAGACCACCCTGGTTCAATGTGAGAAAGAGGTACACAGGGATATGAATATGAGGAAGTGAAATTATTGGGTGCCATCTTGGAGGCTGGCTACCAGACCCTCCAAATATTCTCTGAAACACTGTGAATATATGAAAGTGACAATTATGGTGGTGGGAGGAGAGAGAAGCTTTGGATAATTGTACTGTTAGTGTAATTTTATGTTCATTTACAATTTATCTTATGGACTAATGATCCTTAAGGCAACACACACACCATAATAGTGAGGTGGGAGAGGGAATAATGAAAAGAAGGAAGACTAATTATTTGGGATTTTAACTGGTCTTAGCAAATCACTGAACTTTTTAGAAACAAAAAGAATAATGGTAGAAGTATTTTTATTATTTCATAACAGAAAAATTGTACTGTATGCATATATTAACTAAGATGTTTTTGATTTTGAGTGTCAGAAAATTGAACCCAAATTGTCTTAAGGAAAAAAGTGGGGTAACGTATGTATACTGGCACACATATCTGAACAGTTCTGGTGAGTGTTAGTGAGCAAGTCCAGCTTCAAGTGCAGCTGGATTCAAGTGCAGGCTCAATTCGTCTTTCTCTTTGTCTCTTTGAAACTCCTGAGATGCATTGTCTGCAAGGAAGGCTGCAAAAGTGGGTATCTGGCATTTTCACCTTCAGTAGTGGTTACAGACCCTGCCTCATAATTTGAGGGATTCCTCAATAACATCAAGTCAGCATCAGCTGCTGTACAGGGTCTGCCCTAAATCATGACTTCCTTTGCAAATGGTGGTTAGGTGATCAAACATCTGCTTCTAGCCACCTTCTCTTGTGCTCCTTTCCATGGCTGACACTGGAACAATTCACCTCTTCTCTAGTCTCCTATGCAGGTAAGTGTGGCCATAGCTTCAGGCTTCTAGGTAAGGGAGAAGAGGCGCTGCTGACCATCAACTCTTACTCTACCTTGTGCACAAACACCATGGGCATTACATCTGGAGCTGTAGATCCCATTTAAGCACCACAGGACAAAAAATGAGAGACTGCAAGGCAGCGGAAGTGAGAAGGACACAGGTAGTTCCCTGGTGGTGCCAAGGAGCAGCTGAACCTGTGCTACCAACCAACCAACCAACCAACCAACCAACCAACCAACCAACTAACCATTCTGAGACTTCTTGTTATGAGAGGCAAACGAACCCCAATTTGACTAAGCCATCTTTAAGGTTGAGTCCCTGTAGCTTACAGCCAAAAATATGCTTTAAAACAGGTGGTGTCCCAAGATAGAAATTAAAAAACCATCAAACTGACCTAAGCAGAGGAGCTGAGCATCGTGGGAAGGGGTTTCCCTAAGGTATGAGCTATTCCATTCTCTCCATCTCAGCATTCAGCCAGAAGTTACTTGCCCAAAACACCACAGCCCTTGTGACCTAGAAGAAAACAAAGGGACCCACACACAACAGTCCCAGGAGCTCTGTTGGTGCAAATGCTGACTCTCTGAAAGCCGCTGTGTGACATCTAAAGAGCTAAAAGACCAACAGCTTGCAACATGTCTCAGAAATCACTCCCGGGTAATCTGAAAGGAAGGGATGGATCAAGGATAAGGGATTAGGATCAGCCTGTGAGGCATCGTTTCATCATCTGATCCCCAACCATACGCTCAGGCAATTATAGTCCAGGGAAGTTCTTATTCCAGGAAAAGAATAAAATAATTGGAAATGCGGGTGCCTCGAGGAAGGGCTGGCTATCTAAATATCATGGAGCAAAGCTGAACATGACTTAGCAAAGGAGTAGAGTTATAAAAATGATGCAACTAAAGTCTGCTAAGGATAAGTGGTTACCAAAATGGCATTTAAAACCCTAATATGACCTTGCATTAAACAAAGTCTTCACAGAGCACTGAACAGTAGGCCTAAATTTAAAGAAAGGTACAAAAATTTCGGGAAGAACACAGGAAAAAACAATAATGATGACCAGGTTTGAAAAATAGCTCACTTTTTAAAGGCTAAAAAAATTGTGTTTATTGTGCCCAGAGAAAAGGAGGCCGTTTTATGATTTTAATCATCATCTCCATGCTAAGGATGTGCTGTTATGCCAAAATCAGAATGATATTCAATTCTGCTCCTTTTCCATGGGAGGGAGGACTTTATAAACACTTTCCTTGGGGTGCACATCTGTTGTTTGCTTCCTAGGGAAAATTACTCTCTCCTTCCTTTGGAAGGGTGACTCACCAAAATGTAATGAAAGCTTCTCATCTCACCTACAGGGGAGTTTCTAAGAAATGAATCCTGGGTTTGTAAGAAGTAGTCCTGCTTTACTAGATAGCCACCATGTTTTGTGTGCTTTGCACAATTGAAGATAAAAGCCTAAAGAGGAATGGTGTGAAACACGGAGGAGCTCGAGGGAGTGATTAGGAGATGGGAGCATGCCTGAAACCATCCTTGACACATGTCATGGCAGACCCCGGGGCTGGAATAAGTGACTCTGAAAGGGAAATCCCCGCAGAGGTCCAGAAGGCCCGCAGAACTAATTCTAGCACTGCAGAGGCCTGGTGACAACTCAACAGAGCCCTGCAGGCCTGGAACCTGCTACCTGCCAAACCTCAGATGTCTCCTGGCAGCTGCTCACCGTGAAGTGAGTGGAACGAATGGAACACACTAACAACTTAGCCCCCTTTGAGGATTCATGGTTACCAACCCCCCACAGCTAAGGCCCTGAGTGACCTACTAGATGGGGTGGGAGCATCTCCCATACATGACATTGAAATTGGACTGGGATCCTGAGAGCTGGAAACAAGGGGAAGAAGAGAACAGCCCTGAGACAGAATAAAAGAGGAACTCCTATTATGAAAATGTAACCTATGATTTTAGGCTAAACATAAAGAAATTCCTGACAAACATTAAAAGGCATCACAGAGATACAAGGTATTTCTCCTGGAAAGTCACTTAAAACAGACTGAAGGGGTTAATTACATCCTACCCCTTTGCAGATGAATAACCTAGATAGTTTCTTCTAGGTTTTTTCCCCTCATAACTCCTTATTTAAACCAAAGAATAAAGTATTATGGATTTATATTTTATTATTTCCTTTCCAAAAAGATCTGAGGTGACTTACAGGAACACATATATAATATAATATTACAAAAAAATACAAAAAAATTATAGGGAAAGAAATACTCAAGTGGAATGGTTAAGATAAGGTTTATAAAAACAGGAAGGGAATAGGTTGGCTTTTGCTTTGCTAGGAGAGTAAAATCATGCCAACAGGTGTAGCCTGTCAATTTGTGGTGGTACGTTCACTGCCATGGAGTGACCCTAAGAAATTAGTAAACTTAGTGAAACTGTCTGCAGTACTCATGAAAGCACCTTCCCACTCCCGCCTGTCACTGATTAAATACTCAGAACTCCAGTGCCCCAAAAGAACGACTGATCAAGGCACCTAGACAAAATTCTCCTGTTTGGTCTAAGAACTAATAAATAAACCCAGAGATTCACACTGTGACACGATCCTCAATTCCCAGCACGGTCAGTCCAGGCCAAGGGAGGCCACCCAGTCTGGTCACAGTGCCCCATCTTTTAGTTTATTATTTCACCTGTTTTCCTTTATCTGTGTCACTTTCTTTCAGAGAGAGGCCCTGATCAGCAGGGAGCCAAATAATGCTCAACAATCTCTTTATTTTTTGTTAATAAAGGGAATGAATGAACAATGAATCGGTAACAAGAAACCGAATTATAGGTGCGCTAATTGCTGAAATAACCAATCACAAAGGGCAGGAGAAAACAGGGACTGGCTCTCCTGCGCTGGCCTTCATACACTAGAGTGTTGCTTCAGGTTCTTTCAATCCTTTATTCCCTTTCTCCACATCCTGTCTGCAACAGCCCCCGGCACTGAGCTGATCGCCACGTGCTCCCTAACACCTGCTCCTGGGGTGCCCTGGTCACAATGCTCCTCATCCGAAATGCTTTTCTCCTCCTTTCTAATCATCTCACCCCTGCTCCCTTCTTCAAGGCATATTCCTTCCACAGACCCTCCTTATCCAAAGCCACTGTGCCTATTCCCATTTTCACTGAATTCTTAGAGCATCTAGTCACTGCCTCACAATTTACTTCTCAGCTATTGCCTTGAACTTTTCCTTACTTGTTTCAGCGATATGTCTTCTTTTCCCCAAAGCATCATAAACTCATCGGGGTTGGATCCCCAGGACCAGACATGCCTGAGTGTTTTGATTCGGCCCATTTAATCAGGCCCAGCAGGCCCAGCTCTTGGCTGTGAACTAAATACAGAAAGGAGCAAGAATCGGATAAAGGAAATGTGCTTTGAAAACAGGGACTGAAATATGAAGTCATCTTCCTTCTTCCCCGCCCCTCCCCTTCTCTTTACTGTGAGTATTCCGTGCCTACTCCTTTTAACGCCAACGCTACGTGGCCCAGGTGGCAGCAAACCCATCAGCAATGAAATGCTGCTGTCCTCTGTGGTCCTGATGTGCTTGGAAGGATGACGGTGGCTGAAGCTTTCACGCAGTGATTTTGCAAGTACATCTCGAGCCTTGCCTGTGTACCTAACTCTGAGTCCTGCATCGCTGAGAAAAATGCTTCCCTACAGATGACTCATCTCCCTTTGGTCAATGTCCCCATCCTTTTGCTGTGGGCTTCTAACAATTTCCTAGTAGCGTATCTTTTATGTCTCAATCTTAGGCATGAACTGTATAACAGACGATGCTCATTAGTCACCTACCAAGAAAATGTTAGTATTCTAGGAGTAGATGGCTTTTGGAAAAAAAAAATTAATAAGAGGATAAGGAAGGTTAAGTCTTCCTTCAAAGAGTATTAGCTCTGATTTAAAATAAAATCTGCTAATAATCACTATTATGTGTGTCATTTTGTCTCCTTGAGAAAATGGACAATTTTGATCCTCAAAGTTTAGTTTCAAAGTATTATATACTCTGGAGCTTTTCAATCTTTGATTTTTTTTTCCTTTTGATTCACTGAGAGTCCTGACATATGAAAAGGTTTGTAATAGTCCCTGCCCCTCACCCCAGAAATAAAGGCTTCTAAGGGATAACTTAGAAAAGAGAAGTATTGATAAAATTTCTGCTCAAAAATTACATAATACAAACTGCTTAGTTTATAGCTTCAGAAAACAGTGGCACATAATTCTTAGCCATCAAGGAAACATTCAGCTCCTGATTCCTTACTGAATTTCAGCTATAAGATGAGAACTCCTTCAATTTCCTACAACTATGGCTACAAATCTATCTCCTCTATACAGCCAATCTTCCTTCTTTCTTTCCTCTTACACACACGCGTACGCGCATCCTTTGGCCAAACAAAGGCCAATCGTTCCACACATATTCCAAATCCTATTTCTTCTTCATTCTCAGAGATCTCACTCTGGCCACAGTATCTGCGACCCCTCCCTCAATACCAGTTGTTTCCCATCAACATCCTAACATAATAAATTTACTCTAAAAAGCAACCACTTTCCCCTTGCACTTTCTTCTTTTCTTCACTCTAGACAATCTCATCCACCCAGTTTCAAGTACCTGCATCTTCCAATATTACATCTTCCGCTCAGCCTCTCTTCCTACACTGACTATCCTATTGTCATCTCTACTTACACATCTCACAAGATATCTCAAGCTTGGCCAAAACTATAATTGTGATTTTTGTCCCACTACTATCCCTCCTGTATTTGCTATGTCAGGAAATAATGCCACCTATTTATTCAAGTAGATCCCTGAAAGGTATTTTTGTCACAGCCCTCTCTTTCACCTTTCCACCCTCAAATACTCACCTAGTGTTGAAAATTCTACCTTTTGAACAGAGCTCAAATCAGTTCACTTCTCTCCACCTCTACTGCTAAAAAAGAAGCCCAAGCTACCAATACCTCCTGATCACTATTTCTTTAATAGCCCCTGAAACAGGTGTTTGAAGAATCTCTTCATTGTCTTGTCATTGGGAACGGGGACCCAAAGATGAGGACTGAAAGATGTTAAGTACTCCTCATGGCAGAAAGAGCCCCAGATAATTGAGGGCTAGATAGCTGAATTCATTCTGTTACATTAGTAGCAAGTACCACAAACATCCGAATGTCCAATTTTTAAAAATATATAATCTCAGTCTTGTGGTAATATGACACTGGGGACACTTAGGATCTCTGGTAAAAGACTATTTCTAAGGGCTCATTTTATCTGGGAGGGAAGCCAGGACTATTTCCTCATAGAGCAATGGTTCCATTCCTAAGTCCACCGACAAGTTGCTGTTCACCTGGAGAGTTTAAAAAATACTGAAGACTAAGCACCACCTTTAGAGATTCCTTTGTAATTGGCCCAAATACTAGGATTTTTACAGCTCCCGGGTGATTCACACATACAGCCAAGATTGAGAACCTCTGTCCCAGAGGAAACAGATGTTTAGTGACATGCCTTAGGACCAACTATGTCTAAAAGGCAATTTAAAGCTTGATCACTTTCCTGGATCAGTGGAGGCTCCAAGCAAAGGAAATTTGCTTTTAAGAGTCAATCCATCTTCGAGGCAACAACTTGTGTTAGTCAAATAACTATCTAATGGAGACCTGATAGAATTTGATGGCATTTCAGTTCTGCTGGAAATTACTGATAATAACAATAACATGGATAAGTACAATTATATTTTTTATATAAATCTGCTTAAAAGTACTAAAATAATGAATAAAAACAACCAATAAAAAACAAAAATTCCAGGCTGTCTTGACTGCTCAAGATTAGTTGTCACAAATCCTGTATCTAGTCCCATTTTTAAACATCTAAGTGATTGGGTGTCATTCCCAGATTTAAATTTGTTTAATTAAGTACATACCACAAGTATCAATAAATATTTCCTGATACCCACTCTAAAAAATGGATGTTTCATCTAAGCATGGAATTATGGTCATTAAAATTTATCATTGGGATATTTAAAAAGAATGGAGAGCAGATATGTGATGTAAAGAGAAACTTAAAAACACAGAAAATCTAAGGCTACAAAAACAATCCAGTCATGAACTAAGGATATCATTTAATGAAGTCCTACATATGCTGTCCATTCCACATCACTTTACAATTTTTAAAATATCAGTACCATCCATTATAATGAACAGTGTGAAAAACTTTTGTTTTAATGTATTAATAATTTAGCCAATTGTACCTATGCTTGGAAGTGATAAAAAATGTTTCTCAGACAGGGCTGGCATTCAAGTCATACACACAGCTCTCCTGCAACAGTAATCTACTAGCAGCATTTGCTCTGATGGGTGGTTTCCGGTGTCACACCATTTAAACACTTCTATTTAACACAGGCTCAGTGGTATGTGGGTAAACCAGCAATCCATAAAATAAAACAAACAAAACAAAAACTGCTTTATCTCGGGCCAGCCGAGTGGCGTGATGGTTAAGAACTGGCTTGGGACGCCAGAGGGCCCCAGTTCGGATCCCACATATGAGGGCCAGTGACACTGCCCTTGTCTGTTCCCCTTCCCCCAATTCCCCAGCACTGTTCCCATCCCCCCAATTCCCCAATAAAAAATCTTAAAAAAAGAAAAAAACTGCTTTATCTCTGGGTAGGCTGAATGATGACCCCCCCCAAAAAAAAATCCATGTCCTAATCCCTAGAACCTGTGACTATTGCCTTATATTGCAAAACAATGAATGTTACTT
This sequence comes from Hipposideros armiger, assembly GCF_001890085.2. NCBI lineage: Eukaryota > Metazoa > Chordata > Mammalia > Chiroptera > Hipposideridae > Hipposideros > Hipposideros armiger. Next base: position 4,865,476 of record NW_017731408.1, on the reverse strand, counting down.
GATATAGCAAATGATGTGATTAAGTTAAGGAGAATCTTATTCTGGATTAGCTGGGTGGGCTCTAAATGAAATCACACAGCTCCTTATAAGAGAGAGACAGTGGGAGCTGTGAGACAGAGGACATGAAGGTACTGCGATCATGGAGGCAGAGAGATTGGAGTGACTTGGACACAGATCAAGGGATACCTGGAGGCACCAGAGGTGGAAAAGGCAAGGAGTGGTCCTTCCCCAGAGCCTCCAGAGGGAGTGCAGCTCTGCCAACAACATGATTACAAAACCCTGCCACAGCAGCAGTCCTGTATTAGGAAGCTAAAACAGGAGCATTGGCTGATTTACATGGGATTTAAATAATCCCACCTTGGCTGATTTCCGGCTACCCATGTATAGTCAGAGACCAGACCTGAGGAAAGAGGCACACAATTTTCTGTCCTATGTTCTAGCACCCCGCTGGTCCTGGTTACAAGTGTATCTTTTCAATTCCCTTCTCATTTCTTACTTGGCTTTCATTTCATTTCATTTCTTTCCGCCAGAGACAATGAAATGAGGTATCCTTTCCATTCCATTATGTCAAAATCACCCAGAAAAAAGGACAACAAAAGATGAAGAAAAAAAAACAAATTCACTCAAATTAGTAAACTAGAAGAAAGCTGGTAACTTCATAAAACTCAAATTAGTGAATCCTGTTGATGCATTTAAATGACATTATACTATAGAAAGTATAAGCTATATGCTTACCTGTGCTAAAATTCTGCCTTCACTTAGTAACTTTTGTTTTCTTACCTGCATTCAAAGTGCTTCTCTAGTACTAAGTGTTCAACATAAGTTAGTTAGAATTATTTTACTATCCACCTATATCACTAGTGAGGATGATGATATCAGTAATAGTTGCAAAAGTAGTTATAGTACTTTATTAAAGATGGGATAAGCAATTTATTCATTTGCTGAGATAAAGAAAAAAGTAAAGCGCTGGCCAAGTGGCGCATTGGTTAAGAGCTGGCTTGGGACGCCAGCTCTGAGCAGCAGGGCCCTGGTTCGGATCCCACATGAGGGCCAGTGATCCTCCACAACTAGACTGAAGAACAAAAGGACAGCAACTTGTCTGTTCCCCTTCCCCAATTCCCCAGCACTGTTCCCCTCCCTCAATTCTCCAATAAAATCTTTAAAAAAAAAACAAAAAAGTAAAGCACGGGATCAAAGACCACTCCCCCAGGGAGCTGTTAAAAGTAATTGTCATGTGTAGGGGATCTGGGTTTTGGAAGGAAGGGAAAGAAGAGGGAAGGGGCAGAGCAGTGTGACAATGAAGGCCCTGCAGAGGAAGAGAAGAGAGATTTAGCAGTTACCTAGGGGACTTTGTGAGGCAGGTGTCCAAAGAGAACTTAGGGAAGACTGAGCCATGTCACATGCTGTGCCACTCCTACAAGAAAAGGTGCAGCAAGAGGTCCCCGCTGTCATTAAACTAACCAAACCAATCTTTTTGGAGATCAGTTGACAAGCAGAAATAGGCTTCAAGGTAGTCAAGAATTATTCAGGTTACACATTGCTGCTGCTTATTATTATCTAGGCTGGCAACACTGATAAAGACTTGAGCAATTATTTGGGGACCTTATCAATGAAAACAACAAATTAGTCTTTTTTATCCCACAAAAGAGCCATTAACTGAATTCCTCCAACAGTTTTTCAGCATAGATACCTATTTCAAGACCTAGTAAAAGTGATGAGATGAGGGTCCATTTTCCTCCAGTCTCTTCATACTCCATAACCCCAAAGTTTAAGTGAGCGCCTTTCGCTTGCCCATCATCTACAGAGAAAATAAAGCTGCCTGTTCACATGGGTCCTGGCTTGGCTGATGTTCAAGCCAGGTCTACATGTGAGCAAGCATCTTTTGGCTCTTTTTTCATTCTGCAGGCAGATGAAAACACTCATGTCGAAGCAGTACAAGCTGCTGGTGGATAATGGATGGCCTCAATTGTGATTGAGTGAGTTCCAAGAAAAAGTACTTCTCAGGGCTCCTTCTGATTCGTAATTTCCTCCCCAAAGTGCATTATGCCAATCAAGAGATGTAAATTTGAGGGCCGGCCGAGTGGCGCGATGGTTAAGAACTCGCTTGGGATGCCAGAGGGCCCCGGTTCGGATCCCACATATGAGGGCCAGTGACACTGCCCTCCACAGCTAAGATGCTGAACAACAGCTCAACCTGGAGCTGGGCTGCCGTGAGTCGCCGGCGACGGCGTGGGCTGCAGTCCCTGTGGCAGTGGATTGCCATGGGCTACCGTGTGTGGCCAGCAGCCAGCGTGAGCGGCCAGCAGCCGCAGTGAGCGGCCGTCCAGAAGCCGGCGACTGATCTGCCTCGCCAGAGAAGAGCGCAATGATGGTGCCAACTTGGGCCAGTGAAGCAACATCCTCCACAACTAGATTGAAGAACAAAAACGACAGCAACTTGTCTGTTCCCCTTTCCCCAATTCCCCAGCACTGTTCCCATCCCCCCAATTCCCCAATAAAAAATCTTTAAAAAAAAAAAAAAGATGTAAATTTGACACCAAAGTTGCAGAAATAAAATAGTACAATGTATCTAATCCCTGACCTCACCTCCTCCCCTTCGGTAGGAGTATAAGGACTTTTCTCAGACATGGCCTTACAGCCTGATGGACAGGCATCACACTTGGGCTTTTCTCTATAAAAGGATGGTAAAAGGAAACATCATTCAGCCTATTTTCTTGTGAATAATTACCATGTGGTACTCACTTGTACTCTGATAACCAGTCCCAAATCCGGCTGTTCATACCACTAGGCTAGGATTTCTCAACAAAATTTACTTACCATCAAAATCGAGTGCGAAACATTTTAGAAAGAGATTCCCATGTTCACTCCAGATACACGGGTCCAATCTTGGGGAGTAGTTTTTAAATGTTCACAGGTGCTTCTGAGCCTCACACAGATTGGGGGGTCACTGTCGTGGCACATGTTACCCACTATGGCAACGGTCCCTTCTGGAGAACTTTCCAAGTGTCCACTCAGGTACAACGGAGGGCGGCAGAGAGACCGCAGAGCTCATGTACACAGAACTTCAGTTCAAATATGCTCTCCCGATTCCCCATCTTCCTGCCCATGGCCTCTTGGCTTATGGCTGCCAGAGACTTCATCGTCACAATCCTCACATTGCAGGAAGGAGAATACGGGAACAAACAGAACATACTTCCACAAAACATACCAAACAAACAGAAAAATAGAAACTTTTTTTCATTAAGTGGATCACATACTTTGTAAATTCATCCCATTTAATCCTCATAACACTAAGGAGGTAGTCCATTACCATCACCCTGATTTTACCGCTGCGGTGAGAACTAGTCAATGTCACGGGGTTACATAGCTATTTGAATTGTAAAAAGGGTAAATAGATGCAGGCAGTCTGAATTCAGTAACTACAATGTGAACCACCAAGCTGTGGCTCCAGGGGATGGGGCAGGGTAGTCAAACAAAGACATTTTATGTGAGCTACAGGAACAAAAAGAGCCCACCCCATTTTCCTCCCCAAGCGGACAGAAGGACTGGGGTGGAGGCACCTTCAGGAGTCATTCATGTGAAGGGCACACAGGAGGGAATATCAGACCCCCTAATCCAGCGGTTCTCAACCTGTGGGTCACAACCCCTTTGGGGGTCAAACGACCCTTTCACAGGGGTCGCCTAAGACCATCGGAAAACAAAAATATATTTACATTACGATTCATAACAGTAGCACAATTACAGTTATAGAGTAGCAACGAAAATAATTTTATGGTTGGGGGTCACCACAACATGAGGAACTGTATTAAGGGNCTTGTCTGTTCCCCTTCCCCCAATTCCCCAGCACTGTTCCCATCCCCCCAATTCCCCAATAAAAAATCTTAAAAAAAGAAAAAAACTGCTTTATCTCTGGGTAGGCTGAATGATGACCCCCCCCAAAAAAAAATCCATGTCCTAATCCCTAGAACCTGTGACTATTGCCTTATATTGCAAAACAATGAATGTTACTTGATATAGCAAATGATGTGATTAAGTTAAGGAGAATCTTATTCTGGATTAGCTGGGTGGGCTCTAAATGAAATCACACAGCTCCTTATAAGAGAGAGACAGTGGGAGCTGTGAGACAGAGGACATGAAGGTACTGCGATCATGGAGGCAGAGAGATTGGAGTGACTTGGACACAGATCAAGGGATACCTGGAGGCACCAGAGGTGGAAAAGGCAAGGAGTGGTCCTTCCCCAGAGCCTCCAGAGGGAGTGCAGCTCTGCCAACAACATGATTACAAAACCCTGCCACAGCAGCAGTCCTGTATTAGGAAGCTAAAACAGGAGCATTGGCTGATTTACATGGGATTTAAATAATCCCACCTTGGCTGATTTCCGGCTACCCATGTATAGTCAGAGACCAGACCTGAGGAAAGAGGCACACAATTTTCTGTCCTATGTTCTAGCACCCCGCTGGTCCTGGTTACAAGTGTATCTTTTCAATTCCCTTCTCATTTCTTACTTGGCTTTCATTTCATTTCATTTCTTTCCGCCAGAGACAATGAAATGAGGTATCCTTTCCATTCCATTATGTCAAAATCACCCAGAAAAAAGGACAACAAAAGATGAAGAAAAAAAAACAAATTCACTCAAATTAGTAAACTAGAAGAAAGCTGGTAACTTCATAAAACTCAAATTAGTGAATCCTGTTGATGCATTTAAATGACATTATACTATAGAAAGTATAAGCTATATGCTTACCTGTGCTAAAATTCTGCCTTCACTTAGTAACTTTTGTTTTCTTACCTGCATTCAAAGTGCTTCTCTAGTACTAAGTGTTCAACATAAGTTAGTTAGAATTATTTTACTATCCACCTATATCACTAGTGAGGATGATGATATCAGTAATAGTTGCAAAAGTAGTTATAGTACTTTATTAAAGATGGGATAAGCAATTTATTCATTTGCTGAGATAAAGAAAAAAGTAAAGCGCTGGCCAAGTGGCGCATTGGTTAAGAGCTGGCTTGGGACGCCAGCTCTGAGCAGCAGGGCCCTGGTTCGGATCCCACATGAGGGCCAGTGATGCTG
>NW_017731408.1:4780462-4857339 GCF_001890085.2 Hipposideros armiger | reverse complement strand
TATAGAGTAGCAACGAAAATAATTTTATGGTTGGGGGTCACCACAACATGAGGAACTGTATTAAGGGGTCGCGGCATTAGGAAGGTTGAGAACCGTGCCCTAATCAGCCCCCTCTTCCAAATCTCAGGGCCAGCAGGCAGGGTGCAGCTTGGCTCCTATTAATCAAAAAACAAACAAACAAACAAACAGTAAATGTGGAAGCACCGCAGGGGCTCTTCTAAGACTAAGGTACACTAGGCCACACCAGGCGACGGTTTCCAGGGAGTCACAGCGCGTGCATGGACCTGAGTAACAGTAAGTGCCAGCAAACAATCAGCAGCTAGGATTTCAGAGCCCTCCCTGTGGAGACACTGGGTGCCTATGGAGCCATCAGTGCTGCTTCTCTCTGGAGCCCTCTCACGGCTGAATGGACAGCAACTAACATAATGATTCATTAAAAGCAGATACATGATGAAGACACTCAAATGATTCTTCAGGCACAGTAGGAGGGAATGGATTTATCTCAGAAGATAAAGGGATAGATCTGAAAAATTATGTCAGACCAGTCCTAATTAGGGGAGTAAGTAAAAATTTCAACTGACCAAAGGACTTGGTAAAGTATGGCTTTGAAGATGTGATGGTTATTAAAACGTACTATATTTGCGCGTGCTTTTTATGTGCTGCAATTCATTTTCTTTAATGTTCAAACATTGCTATTAGAATGACTTTTTTTTTTAAAGTAGGACACAGCTCACAGTGGCCCATGTGGGGATTGAACCGGCAACCTTGGTGTTATCGGCACCACACTCTAACCAACTGAGCTAACCGGCCACCCCCTAAAATGACTCTTGACTAGAATTTCTGTAGCCCTTGTGCCAGAAATATTCATGACACTTTAAAAGGCTGGGCTATTCATGGACCTCATGATTCTTTTATTACCATTTCTATTCCTAGACACAGGAAAGTTCCCCATTAGATATCCCAGGACATCGATCGCATTCCTCAGAATGCAAAACTCAGTGCAGCAGACGACAGCTTCACCAGAAGGGAAGTTCAGGGAAAAATCTCTGTAAATTTTTCCTAGTGAACTGCTACATCTAAAAGTGTGGACAGGTACACTCATTACCAGATGAAACAGTAGCTAGTCATGAACATGCCAGGACAAAATACTACGTTATGCTGTTTTTAAGAGTCACGTTCCAGTCTAGAGAGAACCGTGCTCCAATGTCATAATCAACAACAAAAAAGCTTCTCTTAGTGATATTGTCTCTCATAATAACTCCAATGTATAATTATGTTAAAAGTACCCACTTTCTTTCAAAAATGAGGAAGAAACAAAAAGGTGAAAGGGGACAGAACATCTCATCCTGCCACACAACCCAGAAAAGCAGCAGCCACCCAAATGCCCCTTGATAAGGAATTGCGTTCAAACCTGCATCTTTGTGACTCAAGGCCCTCTCCACCAAAAAGCCTGCTGCACTGCCCTCTGCTGGAAGATCCGCTCACCACTCAGCTTAGCGGAGTCCTCCAGCCAAGACTCCATGTGGTTAAGACTAGGAATCTCCTGGTCCTTTCCTTTTTCAGAAATAGCCTCTGTCCTTCCCAATTAGGCATAACGTGATCAGAAATGCTACCCTCTTTAGGACAACTCAGCTGTTTAAGGTTGAGCTGCACATGACTGACAGAAGCTCACGTAAGATGGGGTCTCCCTGACTCCTTGCTGAGGTTCTCCTTCATCACTGCTCTTCTTTCTGGACCCCGAGGAAATGACGATGGGCTGCAGAATCATGGCCCAAGGTGGTTCATTCCTGCTCCAGGGGCAAATCCCTAACCTCCAGGTGCTGGCTGGCTGCCCACTCATTCTCTAGTTTATGCTCCTTCTCATTACAAGATCGTAATAGCTAAATAACTTAGGGCTTTCTGACACAGACTCGAGATGATAGGCGACTGCTGAGAAGGAGAGCGTGCTGAGGGATGGAAACAGTCTTCAAACCTCAAAGGTTAGACCCTAAAATTCTTGCTTTACTTAAATAGAGCCAAATTAATAACTAACTCCAACAGCAATCCAGATATCACTTCTTTCCTCTGATGAGCAAAGGTTCATTATTTTAGCCAAAAATATTCTCTATAATAAACCAAACTATTTCTTAAGACAAAATATTAATAAGAATGTGGAATATTTGTCTCTCAAGTTATATTTCCAAAGGTTTATGCTATATCATTTCCTGGGGAAATAGTCACTCTCTCAAAATTGTACCTCCCCTCTCTTTGTTTCTGTCCTTGAGGAAAGACAAGTTTAAGAGCAATTAATCATAAGAACTTAGCAGGTCCCCAATTTAGTTGTAAATACTGCTTTATACCTGATTTGCCAAAATCACTGGCCAGGAAATGTGTCAGACATCTGCTATTTGTTTCTCCCAAATTTTAGTTAATGCTTCTCTCCTGACTGCCTTCCTAATTTTGTCTTGTACCCAAAAGCAGGAAAATATCAAATCTACATGTCCAAATATGGCATCTCTCTCTTCCCAATGCCACATCCCCCAGCTGCCTGGATGGTAGCAATGGCTACCATGTTGGAGCTTTTATTTAGCAGCCATTAGCTCTTTTAATCCTTAACACTACCCTGGAGTAATTATCACACACCTCTTTAACTGAAGGTCAGAGAAGTTAATGACTTAATTCAAAGTCACATCACTTGCAAGTGAGTCAAACTGGGAATAGAACACAATATTTCAGATATTAAACCTATGCTCTTTAGACCACCTTAGACTGTCTCAAAGGCATGAAAACGTACCACATTAGAAGTTGAACTTAACCATTCCCGCCACCAATTTCTCCACTGCCATTAGTAGTATCACCATTTTCCTTTAGTTCCTTTCCTTTCTTTCTTTCTGACTTGTGTTACCTACTGAAGAATTTTGATCTGCAGTGCCTCCCAGATTGTTCCCAGCCATCATAACCCCAGTGCATGCTTTCCTCACTTATGATGTATATTCCGAGAGCAATCCCTTAATAAATAATCTTTTTACCGCCAGTCGTCATGCAGCAAACCATGCTTCACAGAGCTGAGGTATTGTTTTAAATGTGCCTAAAGAATGTATAGTACCTAACTTCACATTTCATCAAAGTTGATTAGTAAGTAATATTAACACTCTAGTATCTTTCCATGTCTTATTTTTCCAAGGTATTTGAAATTCCCCTACAGTGGAGGTGATTGGTCATCAATAAAAACTCAGGAAGATGCAGACAGCAAGGGGCTGTAGATGAATGACAGCCAGGAAAGATCTTAGAAGGACCTCTGCCTAGTGGCCATTTAGGTCTCCATTTGGATAACCACATGGAAACTGCTCTTTACAGAAAAAAAGACGCCAAAGCCAGTTCTAAAACCTTCACCAACACAGAGATTCAGAAAGAGGAAAAGAAAGGGGCTACAGCTCTTTTTCTAAAGAGAAAGATGGATTCCCAGGTGTCTTAATTTGGGTTCCTCTAAAAGCCAAGCCTGAGACAAGAACTTGGATGCAGGTATTCCCTTGGGGGATGGTTTCAGGAAGTAGAGCTGAGGGAGTAGGGGCAATGACACACACAGAGAGAGGAGAGGCAACATAAGGGGGTGTGACCAAGGTGCTGCTGTGGGCAGAAGGGCTTGCTCCACGGGACCAAGAGAAGCGTACAGAACACTCCCAGCATCCTCCATCTGAGGACAGGAGGCTGGGCATTCGTCCATGGGCTCCCACCCCCACTGAGCGCCCCACGTACAGGCAGACAGACTTGATGTGTCTCCCTTAGGTTGGAGAAAGCTCTGAGGCAGAGAAACAGGGCGTCTTGACTAACTTTATTATATCAAACATGTTATCCTGTACCCATATTACACATAAAATGTAATTGTGGGCCTTAAATTGTGAAAAAAAATATTTACAATTTTGTTTTTGAAGTTACTGTCAATTTTGATATTGCAATTTTTGTTTCATATTCTTTAACTGATTCTCTTTTAAAGTCCTAAATATTTTTTAAGGTTTCAAATATTTTAGCCAAATGGATAAAACAGCTCTGAAACCCCCTCAGAAACTGTTTAATAGGAACAAGTAGCTACAACAACTGCACTTCAAACCCTACCCTTTAAACAGTTGCAGATGGGTACTGAGAATTCATATTCCCTGAAATTGATATTACGAGACCTAACACCAAGCAGCAATCACTCCCAGTGCAAAAAAGAGTGGCATAAGAACAGTGCAGGCCAAGAGGAAAATGATGAGATAAATAGAATAACAAAAGCAGAATAGAATAGAGCAGGGCAGGAAGGAGAGATTCTATCCATTTCACCTGGTAAAGACTCAACAATTTCCCAGTAAAATGAAATTATCAACGACTATCAGAATCATAGAAAACTGATGTAATCATCATAATCCACTTAGCTGTTTCATGAACTGTTCGAAATTCTAATTCCAATGTGGATTTATATTTTCAAATTAATCTTTCAGTTTTCTTTCTAAAATCCAAGTCAGGAGCCTTTCCATGCATTGATAACGAAAACTGACAATTGTATAGGTGTGTTCTCTAGAGTAAATGAACCAGGCAAGCTAGCCTCTGTAAAAATTCCTCCTTAGCAAGGTGTTTCTTGTCTGCTTCTATTTCTTAACATGCTCAGACTGAAGACCTTGCATGGTCATTCATTCCTCCATTGCCCAGTTCACAGGTCTCCCCAACAGTAGTCCTCCATCCCCAGTAGAGATGGAGAAAATCACTAGCCATCTTTAAATAAATAAATCAGCAGCCGTGCACAACCTGGGCTCTGCTACGCCCCATTGTCCATGTGAAAAGAAGCTCAGCTGGGAAAACATGTCTGTGCTTCAGAAATCTGCCCTGGAGATTTTGATTAAAGTTTATATTTAAAACTGCTCTTTATTTCATCTGTCTGGGACCCTTCACCATTACAGACACAGCTTTTCGTTCAAACAATAAAAGTCTGTAAAAGCAAAAAAAAATCACTTTTAAAAATCACTGCCCTATATCTTTAGAAAATCCTGATCTGTAAAAAGCTCAAGGTTTTCAGCCAAGCACCAGAGGTAGGAAGCCAGCATGTAATGTGATGAGCATGTCAGGCTACACAACGGAAATTCAGTGGGACAACTAGACTTTCAATCAGGTTTTAAATTCTGGTTTTTTTTCTTTTATTTGATAAATGAAAACTATATGTATTTAAGGTGTATGCTTGATGTTTTGATATATTTATACATTGTGAAATAATTATCACAAACTAATTAACATATCCATCACCTAAAATAATTACCATTTTCTCCTGTGAGAGTGTGTGTGTGTGTGTGTGTGTGTGTGTGTGTGTGTGTGTGTGTGTGTGTGGTGCGAACACTTAGGATTGATCAGCCCTCTTAGCAATTTCAAGTATACAAAACAGTATTGTTAACTATAGTCATATCGCTGCACATTAGATCTCCAGAACTTATTGATCTTGCATAACCAAAACTTTGTACCCTTTGACCAACTTCTTCCCCTTACCCCCACCAACCACCATTCTACTCTCTGCTTCTATGAATTTGACGATTTTGAATTCCACATATAGAGACATCATGCAGTATTGTTCTTTCTGTGTCTTTTATAATGTCCTCCAGGTTTGTCCAAGTTGTTGCGAGTGTCAAGATTTCATTGTTTTTAAGGTTGAATAATATTCCATTATATATATATATATATACCACATTTTCTTTATCCATTTATCGATTGATAGGTTGTTTCCATACCTTGGCTATTGTGCATAATGCTGCAATAAACACAGGAGTACAGGTATCCCTCCAAGATCCTGATTTCATTTCCTTTGGATATTTACCCAGAAATGGATTGTCTCATGGCTTCATTTTGAATTTTTTTGGAGCAACCTCCATACTGTTTTCCATAATAATCTGTGCCAATTCACATTCCCACCAAAAGTGCACCAAGGGTTCCCTTTTCTGCGTATCCTTGCCAACACTTGTAATCTTTTGTCTGTTTGATAATAGCCATTCTAACAGGCATGAGGTAATATTTTGTTGTGCTTTTAATTTACATTTCCCTGATAACAATTTCCAAAGACAAGTGGTGTTGAGCGCTTTTTCATATACCTGGTGGCCATCTGTTAGTCTTTTTTGGAAAAATATCTATTCAGGCCCTTTGCTCATTTTTCAATCAGTTTATTTTTTTCTGCTATTGAGTTATAGGAGTTCTTTATATATTTTGGATATTAACCTCCTAACAAATATATATATGGTTTGCAAATATTGCCTCCCATTCCATTGGTTGCCTTTACATTCTGTTAATTGTTGATTATTTCCTTTGCTGTGCATAAGCTTATTAGTTTAATGAAATTCCATTTGTTTATTTTTGCTTTGGTCGACTGTGCTTTTGATGTCATATCTAAACAATAATTGCCCAGACCAATGCCATGAAGCTTATATTCTCCAGGGGGAGGTTAACAAGACATAAATATAAAAACTGAGAAAATCATACTACATATTAGAAAATGATAACAATGAAAAGGAAAAGGAAATCTAAGTAAGGGTGATTAGGAGGGTCAGGATGTAGAGCATATGCAATTTTAAATAGTATGGCCAGAGTAATCCTAATTGAAATAGAGACATTTTAGAAAAGGCTTGAAAAAGATGAAAAACATTTTTTTTAATTTTTATTAAATTTAGTGGAGTGACATTGGTTAGTAAAATTATAAAGGTTTCAAGTGTGCGTTTCTATAATCCATCATCTACATATTGCATTTTTTTTTATCTTCCAAAAAATGCAATTATCTCAAATTTAAAAAGAGAGATGATACACTGTTCTGATGTGATGACCAGAAGACTAAAGGGTAAATAATTTTTTAAAAGTGTAAAATTTCCTTTTGAGAGTAGGTTTGATTGACATTTGAGTCCATCCTAAGGAAAATATACCTAAGAGTAGAAAAAAAAATACAAAACTGGTACACATTACTCGAGATAATTTTGATTGCAAAGAAACTTTCTATGGAACCCTTTTTATCTTTAAATGCATGATCAGATGGAATAGAACATCAAGTTTCAGAATCTCAGATGGTGAGACTCCTGGAATATACAAAATATAGAAAGGTGGCTTTGAGTTGTGTGGTGGAAATTTGAACTGTTATGATTTTTCTTATATAAATTTTCTTATATAAATTCTTATATAAAATATATGATTTTCTTATATAAAAAATAATGTTATTCATCCTGATGGCTCAATTCAGGCTTCAGTGTCCCAGAAGATATGCTGTTTATAAAAGCATTTTAATTTGTTGAATCTTGGGGTAGATGCTGCTATGTTCCTATCAACATGTTGTTTTACTAATATTTCCCATATGTTCTGGGATTAGTAAATTTTTGAGAGTTATGGACCATAACTGTTCAAGTACATTAATGTATAATGTACATTATATACTCTGTAGTTCTTTGGCACAGTAGGCCCTCAATAAATATTTGTTGACTGATATTCACAAATATAAAGAGACATGAATGTGCACATGTTGTTTGCTTTTTAATTTCACTTGGGAAGTTGCAGATGCAGTCAGAAAGACCTGCTTAAATAGAGCTAGTAATTACAATAGCCTTTACATTGAACCGATATCGCCCTGTAAATTCTATCCATTGACTCAATTCTGCCCTCCATTTTTGTAAATAAAGGCAATAAATGCAAATATTTTATCTTTTATGGAGAGTTGTCTACATTCTAAGAGACGGCTTCCCATACGTTATTTCATTAAAACACCACATCTCATAATAATTCTCATTTACAAACAAGTAAGTTGAGCACCAAAAAGGAAGTAACTTTTTAAAAATGTAAAAATAAGAATATAACATTAGAGATCAGTCTTTTGAAATCCCTTTTCTTCCCTTTCTTTACTAGCTAATGCAACAAGACTAATGGCATCTTTAGTGCTTCCTCTGACAACTGAAGAACCACTTTTCCGCCTCCTGAATGGAGTTTGGGCCTGTGGCTGTAGCACTATGCGTGGTTTTCTCAGGACACTGGGTACCAATTAGTCATTACCTGCTTGAAAGAACAGTAGCACGATGGGTACAAGGCATCCTTTCTGCCTTTTTCATCTTTATCCAATGTGTCAAGTGAATAAATCCAAAGAGCAATTTCAAATATAAGGAGATGTGAGGTACATGCCAAGACAAAAATCCCTTTCAAATAAATTCTAACTTCCTCCTGAATTCTTGAAATTATCTTGACTCTGGTACAATTAATCCCTCTAATAACACCTTAAAGTTAAAATACAGTTTTGTTCATAAAAATTCCTAGACAGGACATTTTGCAATATACATAAATACTGAATCATTACATTATACACCAGAAACTGACAATATTTTGTCAATTATACCTCAATAAAAAATTTTTAATAACTTAAGTACTAAAATAAAAGACTCTTAACTGGTTTTATGGACATAAGATCAAATGTCATTTCAAGTCTATATTGTGTTCAGCACCTACTGTGTTTTTCACTGAATTCCACCCTGCAGGAAAGCACAGTCTGGGTAGGGGGACGGGTCCATGTGTGATCAAAACAGCTGACTGAGAAGGAAGGGCTTGTCCCTCCAGGGCCTATAGACCCAGGTTTGAATCCCAGTTCAGTAACCTACCACCTATGTGACCTTCACCTCTCTGTGCCTGAGTTTTCTCATCTGTAAATTGGCATTAATACAGCTCACATAATGTCTGACATACTCTCCATTTGCTCCAATTCATTCTCTGTACTTCTCTGCCCCTTTCTCGGCTGACCTGTAAGGACCACATCACCCAGGCTCTCGAGCCGTGCTCTGACTGGTTCCAGCCAATGGGAGGCACTGTAGGGAAGTGGAAAGGAAGGCGTGAGAACTGGGGGGTGGGGTGGGGGGTGTTGTTCCTCCTGCTCCCTCCCTTTGCAGGGATCTTCTCAAGTTAAGCAGCCTCTTAAATGTGGTCTGCAAATTAAGTTCGCCAACTCATCCTAGAAGAAGTGCTACATACGTCATTGCTGAATATCACTACAGTCACCTTCAAAGTGCTCCCCTGGGGAAGCTATGCACCGACATCAATGCCTAGTCCACCCTTCAAAGCAATTTGGGAACTTTTTTTCTGGAATGGCCATCAGAGCTGTTGTCGTATTACCCTTGATGTCCTGAGTGTCATCAAAATGTGTTTCTTTCAATATATCCTTTATCTTCGGGTAAGAAAAGTCATTGGGGGCCAGATCAGGTGAGTAGGGAGGCTGTTATTTGTTTACTGGCTAAAAACTCCCTCACAGACAGTGCCCTGAGAGCTGGTGCATTGTCATGATGCAACAGTCATGAATTGTTGGTGAAAAGTTCAGGTCATCTAACTTTTTCACGCATCCTTTTCAGCACTTCCAAATAGTAAACTTGTTTAAGTTTTTGTTCAGCTTATTCATAATGAATAATCCCTCTGATATCAAAAAAGTTTCGCAACATTGTTTTGACTCTTGATTTGACTCTTGATTTGGCCTGATGGAATTTTTTGGTGGTGGAGAATTGGCTGGCTTCCATTGTACACTTTGACGCTTTCAGGGCTGTATTGGTACACCCATGTTTCAGGGCTGTATTGGTACACCCATGTTTCATCACCAGTGATAACATGGCCCAAAACATCATCTTGACTCTCCAAAAGGTCTTGGCAAATGCCGACTCTCCTTTGCTTTTGTTCATTGGTGAGCTCCTTCGGGACCATTTTTGCACACACCTTTCTCATGCCAAGATTTTCAATTAAGATTTTCCTAACTGTTTCTCTATTGATATTTACTTGGTCTGCTATGCTTCTCATAGCCAATGATTTTGACACACAAATCGACAAATTTTTGCAATGTTTTTGTCAGTTCTGCTCGTTACTGGCCACCCTGACCTCTCTTCATCAGTGATGCATTCTCTCCCTTCAGAAAAACATTTAATCCATTTGTACACTGCTGTTTTCTTCATGGCATTAACCCCATAAACTTAGACTAACATGTCCCTGATTTCACTTCCACTCTTGCCAAATTTAACAAGAAATTTAATGGTTTTTCGTTGCTCTAATTCAAGCTTAGATATTCTCCCCACAGCACACAAAAACATGCAACAACAATAATGAAAGCCACTCAGCAAGACACCGCCACATATCAACATGAACACAGTTGTGAGACACTGATATCCCAAAGTTATGAAACCTTACCGAGCTGTTTGTACATTGCTGCCAATGTAAGCGCACAGTGGCAAGTGTGCAAACTTAATTGTTAGATCTTATAATAGTTCCAGTTCCAAATCAGCCAGGAATAGTGTTCCTGCCATGGCCCTTTATGTCAGGGGCAGACAATGGCTTTCTACTGTGCTAATTCTGGGATGCTACAGCATCCATCTCTTCTTGGTTCCCTTTATCCTGCCCAGCCCTCTGTAAATAGTTACTTTATAAATAATGCTTTCAAAACTCCCAGATAAGTGTGCCACCTTTTTCCTGCCAGGACCTGAGTTAATTACAGTGCTCAGTAAATACTGGGTATTATCATGAGTCCTAAACTTTTCGATCCTTCCACTGACATTATATATTTGGAAAATGTGGTCACAAGTGAAGGGCAGAGAAGTCATGGGAGGTTCCTCTAGAAAACAGGCACTGCAGGTATATGGGCAATCTGGCTGCAACATCTGTGACCCCATTGATTGCCAGGGTCCATTCAGCTGATCTGCCTGGCTAGGCTGTCCCCCTTCCTCACCACTCCATGCTGGTCCCTCCCATAGCTTTGCACCTGGTGGGCAAGGACAACCTTCCCTGATTGAGGACAATCATCTTTGGCCAACAATATTAAGATACTGTCCAAGCTGACATAATAGTGAAAATGAGGGCTTGAAACCTGGCCTGACTGTTCCCTACCTCTAGTTCATCTGCCAACATCATGATGCTCTTTAGAGGCCCCAAGAACCTTAAAATTCTGTAGAAATATCTGCTACAAACATAATCAAAATTACCACTTGCCAAAGGGATGGGTCATACTGGAGTAAAAGATAGAAAGCCCAATTATAGATACTACCAAAAAATGGGATTTAACATCTCCTTATACCTAAAGGCTTAACAAATGCATGGGACCCAACCACAGAATGTAACTCAAGCAAGAAAAACCACCAAACAAATTAATGACAAAATCCAGGGCAAAGGCAATAAGAAGAGATAGCAACCCTGGGAAGATGCTCAAGATAAAAATCTGGTGCTCTGCACTAATGTGAGAGCTAAAGAGAATTTTGAAATTCTATTTTCTCTGAAATATTGATACAAGATTAAATAATGCAAAAGAGAAAACCCATTATATTAGAATGATGACTAGAAAATAGGGGACCATGGAAATTACTTCAGCATCATAATAAACAGTTATAATATTTTCATTAGGTATATTAAATAGATCATGGCTCTCAAAAGAAACACAAACTAAAATATTTGGTCTAAGTCCTAAGTATAAAGGATTTTTAACAAAGCAAAGTAAAAATTAAATATATTTTTCATGCTAAAGCTTGTTTTAAATATCTCCCAACATCATTAGACATTTTTGCCTAATAATGTTCATTTCCCTTGTGAATCTTGTAGAAAGCTGAAGAAACTTGTACAAGGGTGGAGAAAAATTAAGGGTACACTGAGAAACAATTGTCAGAAAAATGCATTATTTCCTTTGAGTCTAACCTGTCTCACAGAAACCACTCAAACTTCTTGGCAATTCATTATTCATTTGTTCACCTAACAACAATTTATAAAGCTCCTAAAGAGCAATTCTGCTAAGCAGTGGGGTTACAACTGAATAAAACAGTGTCTGACCCTATGCTCATGCCGTGCTAAGTCTGGTGGGAAAGACGAACATCAATCACCCAAAGGAATGAGCCCATAATTACACATGAAGTAAATTCACGGAAAGACAGTAAGGCAGTCCTAGGACAGCATGGAACACAGGGTCCTCATGTAGACTGTTGAATCGAGGAAAGGCAACTAGAGAAATGGTAAGAGATCTCTTTGAAGAGACAGTCAGGTTTCAGTACACAAGCGAGGAGGGAAGGAAATTCTTGGCAGAGGCACCCTGAGCATGGTGTGTTCCAGGAAGAGAAAGAGGCCCCAGTGACTAAGAGCAGGGGTCTAGGACAAGGGTATGAGAAGAGATTAAAAAGGTAGGCAGGAGTCAGATCAGATGGAGACTTGGAATCAGGTACTGGGATTTGTTAAAGCTTCCTGACTCATTCTAACATATGGCAAGTTTCTAGAGCCAGTGAGAACCACTGTTTTAGGCTATACTTTTTTTTTTTTAATTTCCAATGGGAAAAGGGGTTTAAATATATGATGATGGAAGGAAAACTGACTCTGAGTGGTGAACACACAATGTGATATATAGATGATGTATTACAGATTTGTATTCCTGAAACCTATGTAACTTTACTAACCATTGTCACCCCCCAAAACTTAACAAATAAAAACATTTTTTCAACCAAGTTAGCATACATCAATTTAATCTATAACTTTACTTTTATAAACAGCAAAAACCCAAATCACATATCAGTTAAATTTAATGGAGTAATTGGTCATTGGATCTTGGAGTCTAAACACCTGGGCCCCTAAGTGCAAAAGGGTTGGAGGTATGAGCAGAGAGCTATCGTATCTGCTGCAGGTTGTAAAGGTCACTGGCTTCAGTGTGGAGAATGACTTGGAGGGGCAGAGGGTATGGTGCCCCCTTAGGAAGTCACAGTGGTAGTCTAGGAAACAGATGATGATGTTTGCTCTCTTCACACCTTGGCTTTCTTATCTGTAAAACACAGGAAGCTGGACTGGGTAACCACTAAGGAATCCCATCAGTTTAACACCATCAGACACAAAGGGAGATATTTTCATTGTGGAAGGGTGTATTACAGGCCAATGCACATCCCCAAAATGGTGAAATGAAAGTTTGGGGTGATCAAAAAGTAGATTTGCTCCTTATTATTCCCACCAGCATCAAATATGCTATAACAACATTTTTAAATGTTTTGAGCACTATATCTTCCTTTAGCTTCTGACACTTTTTCTCTGCTCCCCATTACAGCACGACTGTTTGAAATACAGCCTTCACCATAATTACAGGCTGATGGCACCATATTAAGTCTGGCGTTTGTGAAAATAATGTGCTTGGCTAAAAAAGAGTATATCCTTGGTTTAAAGCCCAGCATAATATTGTTTTAAGTGTTCCAAATTTCTGCTTAAACTGGGATGATAATGGTGGAAATGAAACACATTCAGAAATATCTAGGATGACTAGAGTAATAGCCAAAGCTTACAACGTACCAGGCATTATGCTTTATATGTATTAACTCAACCCCCCAAACAAATGCTATACAATTTATTATCACCGATGACATCATTCCCATTTTGTAGTTGTGGAAATTGAGGTACAAACAGCTTAAATAAATGTCCCAACAGAAACTACATAGGAGAACAGGGATTCAAAATGAAAGAGTTGTGCATAATAGTCAATATTTTTAACCACCACCTCTGTGGAAGTCGCTAAAATATTAGTTCGGGCCTAATTTATTAGATTTCCCTTCGTTTTGCAAAATAACTGCATCCAATTTAATTGACCAGTAAAACAATGTTACCTGAATATTTCAACATATATTTCTCAGATTAATAAATCACCCATTTACCTTAAAATTCATTGAATCTACCTCAAATTAAGTACTTTCATCTTCTTGTGCAATTCAAAAATAACCACCCCAAACTAAAGGATTACCACCCACAAAAGAGAACTGAAATTCAATATTACCAAACTAAACGTAATAACCGAAAGACAGACTGCCTAAGCTGTGTGCCAATGCCTTAGCTGAATTCTGATAGCAGTCTTAATATTACGATTTTTTTTTGGAGAAAAACAATTAGTATTTTTAAAATCCTATAAGTGAAATGGAAAGGAAATCTCATACACAATGTTTTGTGAGATTTGTGAACTAGAACAGATGTTTTTCCCCAAATTATTACAATTCCCCTGATTTCCAACAAGCTATTTTCTTAACTTCTTTTGTAATATTAGCTACTTCAAACATATGCACCATGTAAGAAGGGAAAAAAGGGAGGAATTAACTTGTTTTCTATCTGTCTCATCCAAACATTGAAGTTTCCATCCCCCATCTCCGAGCATTTACTTTGTAAGGTAGGGATGAGAATACTTGTATTTCTTGCTCTCAGAACAGACATGACTCTATCTTCCAAGTGCTTGCTGACTGTCACAGGGGACATGCTGTCTACTGAAGTTTATGTGGTACAGGGTTCTGCTTACTTGGTCCACTCTCCTGCAAGAGTTTGCTGAGTGCTATAGAGAACACACAGTTTACTAGAGTTTACGGGATATCAGGGTGGTTCCTGCTTCCAAGGTGCTTATATGGTATGCTTGGCTGGTCTATCTGAGGAGCTGTATTTATGGTGCCGGAAGATTTTGAAGGTCTTGGCAAAGAGCTTCAGTGGAGGTTAATAAATTAAAAAAAAACGTGAAAATTAAATATAATAGACTTCTACTTGGCAAAATTCCTAACAGTCTTGCCATCTGACAACTGGACTTAAAAAGAATCCTAACAAAATGACAAATTCCTAAATCTCTCGTAGAAGTAGGCCACGTTTAATGCCCAATGGCAAATGCACTCAAAACAGGGACATCCTGGAAGGGCTTTTAGTTTCTTATCATAATTATGATCTTTTTAGTCGCACTTTAGAGGCTAAAGATAAAAAAGGGGGTGGGGCAGAGAGAAAGTAGAGTAGACTAAAAAAAAATTAGAATGAAATTTCTAGAAATCCTCAATAACATCATGTTATAGAACAGCAGCCCATATTAGTTGACTTGATGAATGAAAGTTACCCTAACAGAGACTGAAAAGCCAGAGAGGCCTCCTGACTCCTGGCTACTCTTTGTCCTTTAAACCAGATCAAAAGCCGAACAGTGGATTTATAGGAGGAAATGATAAGTCACATCAGAATCCGAAGCACCGCTTGCACCACCGGAGTGAAGCTGACAGCGACACACGCGCATTTAGGGTAAAAGGCTGTTGTTCCAAATCAAAGAGAGTGACCTTTCAAAGTTTACCCTTGTTTATGGAGACATTACTCCCAGTAAACAAATTACAAAGAGTTTATGAGAAAGGCTAACACTAATGCACGGGGCATTTGGCGATTTCTTATGCCCTTAGACATGAGGTGAGAAACAACATAATTCAACTTCCAACAGAATTTAGCATACTGTCCAGTTTTATCACATTGTCAGAGGAGCAGTATTGATTTCCGAGTCTGCTTCCAGAATCATCTGTATCAGAACGAAAGGTTCTGCTTGTTAAAATGGTAAATTCCTAGGCCTACTGAATTAAGATCTCTAAATCACTTGATTCCATGCAGCAGCATAAAATCTGAGAACCCCTTAAAGGAACCTTTTACCTCTTGCCTGCTTTTAAATTCTGATTTACCCGCTGTGATTTTTCTTTTCATTTTTTTTTTTTGAATCAGTGAACAAAAGTTTAAAATGCTGCAAAAACCACTTAAGTCTGCATACGTTTTATCTTGAACAGTTTTCAAAGGTTGTTTTCTAGTTCTCAGAGCCTAGGATAATATTGTGTTAAGTGTTTCAAATTTCTGCTTGAACTAGGATGATAATGGTGGAAATTAAACACATTCGAGAAATATCTAGGATGACTGGAGTGATAGCCAAAGCTTACAATGTACCAGGCATTATTCTAACTGCTTTAGAAGTATTAACTCAACCCTCAAAACAAATGCTACATGACTTATTATCACTGATAACATCATTCCCATTTTGTAGCTGTGGAAAATGAGGTACAAACAGCTTAAGTCCCAGCATAAAGAACTGGTAAGTGGAAGAACCAGGATTCAAAACAAGACAGTTGAACGTAATAGCAATATACTTAACCACCAGCTGACGCTCTCTGGAAGTCAGCAGGATTTAGTGACCAGTTGTATATGAGTTGCAACATCAAGGGTGACCCTTGGTTTCTGGATTAAAATATATAATTTTGATTCATATTTACTGACATAGGAATAATTACTAACAAGTGCAATGGCACACATAGAATGGTTTTCAGGTAACAGTTAACATTTTAAAAGAAATTGGCAATTTCCAGCACCAAGATGGAGTAAGCCCAGTATAGACTATCTCTCCTACTGATTACGACCATAAACCCTGGAGGAAATATAAAAAGCAGCTATTTGAAAACTCTGAAAATTAAATAACGGAAGCACGATTAGAAAGGAAAGTCAAAACTCCAGGAAAAAACACCCTCTCTATAGCCAGAGAGCTGGAAAAGAAGGCGTCTGTGTGCTGGTCAGTGTGCAGAGATTCCCCTTTTTTCTTTCTCCTTTTCTCACCTGGCCTCCTCAGGGGCCAGTCCCTTTTAATGCTACCCCACTCTCAACCCAGGCTTAAACCCCCCCAGTGAATTTTCCTCAATGCCCACTGCCCACTAAAAGCTTATTTTTTCCTATCTTCAGGTCCTGCCTATGCCTGGGTAGCTCATGGAACTCACCAGCAACTTTCACTCAACCACCTTCTTTCACGTTCCACCAAACTACCTTTGATTTTTGTCTCAAGGTGTATTGACTAAGCTTTGATTTGAATTTTCAAAGACCATCTGTTACTCCAGAAATCTGGACAGCTCTCCTTAATTAAAAAAAAAAAAAATGAACTCCTAACAGCTATCCATTCTGCACAGATACACAGAAATGGCAAAATTACACTGGAAAGAAATCATCAATGGGCTATGCTAGACTCAGCTATAGTAGGTAAATCAACTTCCTTCTTTTGAAGCTTGGATTTAGCCATGAAAAGACAAGAGAAGCAAAAGCAGCAGAAAAGAAGATGGTGACAGTAAAATGAGAGCTGAGATGCAGGATCTCAGTCGATGTTTTCAGATAGAAATCTTATTAATAATAGTAATGTCTGGGTGTTGTAGCACAGGGTTGAACCGAGACGATGGGACTTTCTCTGAATGACTCCGGAAATCATGGGAGTAGTTTGAGTTTCCCTGAATTATGTTCAGAGATTCCGCTTTCATTTCTGGAGTGGCCAATATATTTCTCATCTATCTATGCTGTTTTGTTAATTCAATTAAATGCCAACTGACTCTGCAATTGGGGGTTTGTTAAATTCTGATGCATAGTGAGCCATCTGACCCTGGCGGGGGGCCAGCAATGCCAGAAAAGCATTTCACAAAGAAAACTGCTTGCACATGAATGCCCCCAGGATAGTTCTCAAAATTATGGTGTGAAATGCATCTATCAGCTTTGGATTATATTAGACAATGCCACATTCTCAGAAAACAAAATCATACAGATAGAATAGGTATTGACAGATTTAATCTAAAAAAAAATATATATATATATATGGCAAAGACAGAAGGTAAAAGACCCAGGTCACATTTCCAGGAAAACCTGCTCACATGCACTGTCAGAAAGACCAGAACCTGGATGCCTTACCCAGAAAAATGGGGGTGCCAATGTGGGGATGATTGACAGGAAAATTCAGCAAAACAAAAATCTAAGAAAGAGTGACCTTTCTTAGACCTTGGACAAGGCACATAAACTCCCTGGGCCTCTGTTTCCTTGTTGTTAAAATAAGAGATGAGTGAGACTCTTCCTTTTCCAAAATACTATAATTACACTTTTGAACAAAAGGACCCCAAGAGAAATTATCCACCGTCCTTTCCTTTTTCAGTCCTTCCAGATTTTAAAACACTGATTTTAAAAAATATTTCAAAGCATCTTGGTTTATATTTAATAATTACCCCATTAAGGGGGCGGACATTTTAAAGCTTAAGTTCTTTGCACGCTTAGGATATAAGTGGAGGAGACATATTTTATAGCAATAAAAATATTTGGAACTAAAATATATACAACGCATGTTCAAAAAAGAAATACAATAATAGCATGTTTTTAATTCAAGGCTTTTTTCCGGAAGAGAGAGAAAAAAAAAAGCCCCGAGAAAGATTACCAAAATATTAAAAGTGTCTCACTATTATGGCAAGATTGTGGGTAATTCATACCTTTATTTTTTTCTAAATTGCTTTCAATGTCTGTGTATAGCTCCTATTATAAGAAAAATAAAATAAATTTGTTTATAAAGAAAGGGAATAGGAAAGGAACCTATTTTGTAGATCAGCTATGAAATATCCTTTTTCATATAGCATATGTTCATTGAAATGCTATGTGCCTGAGTTCTTTTCCATTATGTGACATTTTCTATTTCTGAAAACAATCATCTCTGTTTTAAGAAAAAATGAGGTCAATTACACATCAATTGAGACTAAAATTAAGGATTAAAGGATGTGTCCAGCCTGAAAATAATTTGGCACTTTAAGAGTTGTAAACATCACTAGTCAGGACGAACCTTCTTTGACTTAGCTGGCCTGAGCAAGGAAAGAGGATTTGTCCAAAGAAAAGGGGTCTCTGCATCCATATAAGGAAAGCCAAAGGGTCAAGGGCTTGGGAGTGGGGGCGTGGTAAAGAACACACTTTATAAACACGTCCGTCACAGCAAGGGCAACTGGGACTTCCGGAAAGCTCCTGAACCAAGGGGTCAATGTGATGAGCATTTGACCACTCTTTCTCAGACGAAGGTGGGACATGGCAGCATGAGACATGGGAGCAAATACAGAGGGATGGAGAAGTGAGAGCCTCTCCAGGTGCAGGGGACTCTAGGTTCCTGAAAGGCTCTCTTTTCTCCCACCAGTTAACTCCCCAAAACCCAGAGTTATCTCTTGCTCATCTCCATGGCCCATAGAATGCCTGGGTTAGAATCAGGCTAACTACTAGTTATTAATAACAACTGACAGATATTTATGAGCAATTACAATGTGCCAGACACTATTCCAAAGGCTCTACATGTATTAACTTATTGAACCTTCACGACGACACTACAAAGCAAATGTTCTTACAGATAAGGAAACCAAAGCGCAGAGCAATTCAGTGACTTGCTCTAAAGCCCAGAGCTACTAGTGTTGGGAGCAGCTGATGGTGTGCACGTCTAAAGCGACATGTGAGGTGGCTTAAAACAACAACATGATTGATGAAAAAAAAAATTAAATTCGGTCTTTGTTCAGTCAAATAAAATAAGCTTGTCACATTATCAGTCCCACGAGGGAAGATTGCTCATCATTCTTCCAAGTATTTAGAGGCTGGAATCTAAGCATTTAGAGGCATGGAGTCTTACGGGTTCAGATTAAGTTATAGATGAGAATACTGGTTTGGACTCAAGTACCATTGGGAAGGTTGTCAGAGAAACAAAGGATTCAGATTAACTTCTGACTCTGGGCTCTTGTTTTAAAGTTACAGGCCTTTTTTTATTATTATTTTAAAAATTGTCTTAAAAAATGAATAATTTTTTTGTCTTAAATAATTGTCTTAAAAAAAAATAAGAGTGAGGGTGGTCAGAAGACTTGAAGACCGACAGAGAAAACACAGATACCTAAGCTGCGGAGATGGAGTGAGCCCAGGAAGAAAGCAGGACACAGCCCTGAAAACACACCCTACGGGGGCCGGCCAAGTGGCGCGATGGTTAAGAACTGGCTTGGGATGCCAGAGGGCCCCGGTTCGGATCCCACATATGAGGGCCAGTGACACTGCCCTCTACAGGTAAGATGCTGAACAACAGCTCAGACTGGAGCTGGGCTGCCATGAGTGCCGGCGACGGTGTAGGCTGCAGCCCCTGCTGCAGTGGGTTGCCATGGGCTACCGTGTGTAGCCAGCAGCCAGCGTGAGCGGCCGTCCAGAAGCCGGCAACTGATCTGCCTCGCCAGGGAAGAGCGCAATGATGGTGCCAACTTGGGCCAGTGAAGCAATGTCCTCCACAATTAGATTGAAGAACAAAATGACAGCAACTTGTCTGTTCCCCTTCCCCCAATTCCCCAGCACTGTTCCCATCCCCCCAATTCCCCAATAAAAATCTTAAAAAAAAAAAAAAAGAAAGAAAACACACCCTACGGGCAGATGAGCATCAGACCCTGCCCCAGGAGTCGCATTCTGTCCCACCTCTATTCCCAGCAGGTGGCGCGCATGACATGAAATGGTAACTCCCCCATACGGTGTTCATTCTCTCACTCATTCTGCCTCTCATTCTGCCTCACCATTTGGACTTAACGTAGAGCCCCATTTCCTCACTTCAACCTCAGTAACTACAAAGCAATCATGCTCATCCCAACCAGCCACTGCTGCCGGCTTTTGCCCTAAGAGAACTGCACTCACTGCTCCTCTGCCGAAAGCCACCGCAGTGCCCTCTGACACAGGGCGTCCATAGGCCAAGCTATCCTGGTCACAGAGAAAGGAAAAGAACAACGATGAAAGCCCTGTTCATAATGTATGCTAAACCTCCAGCCACTGGGGCTCACTGCTCACATTAGAGCTTCAAGTGGAGTTTGCGCTGGGTCTCCTTTAATGAACAGGCCCGATTCCTTTGTAATTATCAAGGTTCATTTAAAATGTTCTTGGGCAAGTTAAACAAGTTCCCCCAGAAACAGGCTTATATAATAATATCTTCAAAGAGCAAAAGGTCAAATTTCAAATCAGCCCCAAGTCAGCCAAACACAAATAGAGAAATGATAAAATTGGCTTTAATGGACATTGGTGGTATATTCTGACCTTCAAGAGATTAAAGTTTTGTTTTTGTTTTCTCGTACTCTTATAGTTGCCACCAAGTATGATGGCAGCATATTGTGTCTCAGCTTCCTAATCCATTGTGACAAACAGGTTTAAACCTGCCCAATATATTCCTTAGGCAATTTATAAGAATGAATAAGATATTTATGAAAGCACTTTGCCTTGTTTAAGGAGGAAGGAGTGAGACATAAATACAAGATTATGATTACTGGTAGCAAAAACCAAAAATTAGTCCTGTGTTATTCTAATGTAAATCTTATTTCATACATTATAACAATATTGGCACTCTTCAGGAATAATATAAACTTCTATAAGATTTAAATAGAGACAGGCATGTAATGAGGCCTCTCGACTGAATGCCAACATAGAATAAAATGGCTAAAAATGTTTAAAGAATAAACACTACAAAGATAAGCAGCCTTACCAGGATATAATTCGACCTCCACATTTACTTGCAATTCTCTGGACCCACACACACACTTATTTTCTGCTCTGCACATGTTATTGAGAGGCATCTACATTATTTTTATAGCCAATAACAGAAAAAAAAAAAAGCAGTGCCCTTAATCTTGAATACAGAAACACTTTCCTTTTCATACCTTCTGTGGTGTCTTCAGATGAGACAAATCAAAGTACAGACCATAAGAGAATTTAGAGAAAAATCTCATTACATAAATGTAATTTACATAAAAATGGAGACTCTTGTGGAAGGAGCGGAAAGCCCTTTGCTAAGTTGCTTTTAACCATTAGAAATACAAGGTGAAATAGAAAAAAATGTTCTCTATTTTCCCCTTTCTCTTTATGATTTAAGTGCAGGTTGATGCCAAAGATGATTAAGTCAAATGTTTTCCTTCTCACTAGAAGGGAGAGTGATGGGCTTCTTTGGACACAGAATTACAAGGTGAGTGACCAGGCTTAAGGTGAGTGGCCAGGCCCTGTCATGGTCCTCCTGTCAGTGCCAATAAATAGCATGTGGACATCTGCAGAAAAAAAAATACAAAAACAGAGGCTTTTAAGTAAAAAAGGGCCTAGTCCAGTCAGATCACGTGGATTACTCACATTCTACTTCCAGTACCTCACTGTACATCATTTCAAGAAGTAGCTCTGTATCCATTGAGTGTGCTGTCTCCTTCATTCTCCCTCCAACCCCCAGAGATACAGGAACATAAAATGTTCCTGTATGAATTATCAGTTGATTTGTGCTGTGCAGTTCTGAAACCTTAATGTGTCCAGAAGAGATCTTTACATGACACAGTTATATTTGCCCAAAATTATCACACCGTGTGCATATCGCAGTTGGGTTCCCCGGGAAACATACTCAGAGACATTTTATTGGGAGGAGCCCATGAGCGCAACAGCTGGGGAAGATGAAGGAATTAGGACTGGGCAGAGGGAGTAGTTGGACTGCAATGCAGTTCCATTGAGGCCCCCGACATTCCCACTGGGAGCTCTGGGCCTCGGACAGCCCTTCAGTGTAGCCTCGACATGACGCAAGGAGTCAAGCCCTTTATTCCCTCTTGGACCAGTCCTTAGACTCAGGCTGACTCGGGCTGCAGGGTGTTTACAGTTGGTGGGTGCCAAGGTGATTGCTTCTCCTCTCTTTATCAGTTCCACAAACTTCTGACAAATATAAGGGTATTATTTTTTAATTATTTATCAAAGTGATGCTTTAAATATAGTCCACTCAGTGTGGGAATCTTGCAATGGTTGTTGTGCCTGACACATAACTAATATATACTAGTAAATTATTTTTGGAATATTTGTATTTTTAACACAGTTCAGATGACAGTGTTAACCCAGGGTTTCTTAAGAGCAGCACTACTGACATTTTAGACCAAATAAGTCTCTTTTGTGGGGCGCTCTCCTGTGCATTATAGAATGTTTTGCAGCTTCCTTGGTCTCTACCCACTAGATGCCAGTAGCACTTGCTTTCTCTCACGGTTGTGACAACCAGAATATCTCCAAATGTCCTCTGGAGGCAAAGTTGCCCCTGTTTAAGAAATGCTGGGCTAGGCTAACATGCTCACACACTCAGGTCAGCAGATGAGTATGGGATTATCCAATCTGAACTTCCTCTTATATTTTGCCACCAAAACACAGACTCCTCTTTGTGGAGAACTACGCTCAAGCTTGGTGAATTTGTCTCTTCCACAGAGAGTCGCTGAGGCATGAGGTTTAAAATAAGCCCTTCCCAAATTATTGGTTGCACAGTTGGGCTGTTTGGTCCCATTCAATCTCTCCCTCCTTTTCCCTCCTTCAACATTTGCCTCTTACTGCCTTCACGTCTCTTACCCAGCAGGAGTGGATGTGAGAGCATGAACGCCTGGTCCTGTGCCTCTCAAATGGCAGCACAGAAAGGGGTGGGGCTGAGGAGTGCTGTCCTTCACAGAAAGGAAAGTGCTATCTAAGAGGAAAGGGCTAAACTAGCAAAATTGGGAAAGACACTAGGAATCAAAGTAAGGGGGGAAACGTAATCAATACTTATTAAAAACATACCTGACATGAACTAGTCCGAACACTGGATGAAAAAGTAAGTAATACGTAGTCCCTGTTTTCAAGGTGCTCTGTTTTATGGAGCGATCCATAGAAAGGCTCACGCTAATGCCACCCCAGGATAGCATCGTCAGATGGCATTATTTAAGTATTTCTTTAGTTATGTCACTATATGCCAGGTTTTGTTCTCAGCTCATTTTGCCAGTATTCTGAGAGTGGATCTATCTTTCTAGTTTGTACTTAGCCAAATCAAGTTCATTAGAAGTCAGATCTATAAGCTAAAATAGCCAAAGATTTAGCCACGCTAAGAAACATGACTGCCCAGCCAAAGAAAGCAGACACCTCCACTGGCTGGCACACTTAGGGAAATACCCACTGAAAGTCAAATTAGAATCCAATGGCTAGTGAAGGGACAATTTTCTCAGGTCACAACCTTGGGTGTACAAAATAGGACTTTGCTTTCATATAATTCAACTGCATCTCTGTTTGGCACCCTATTTTGCCCAGTATGGAGTCCTAAAATAACTAAATCTATTTGGAACTGCCGAAGTGCGAGCTCGTTTTTAGGAACAGTCTCGGTGAAATTCAGTATTTTCTCTCTTTGCCCTCCCTTACACAGGGTGACTCAACTCCAGGGCAAATGAATAGTACCTGACATTGCTCCTCCTTGGCACACCCTGGTCTGTCGATGTCTCTATGAGTCTCTGTCGTAGATCCCCAACATCTTCCTTATTCTGGTCTTGAAATCCCTGGGAGAATCCAACCTTCTCTCCAGCACAGCCAGGCCCCTCATAGGCCTGTGGTTCTCAGACCACACTCTCCTTATCCTGCAGGCCTGAGGGCCCTCTCTCAGCCATGCTGGAAGGTACCTGATGCCTGATTGGGTTTCTCTCTGAGGATGCCTCAGCCTGGTCCTTTGCTCCTGGGCACTCCCTACAGACATCCCTCCTCTCTTTCTGGGGTTGTAGTATCACAGGAGCTCTGAGTGGAGCTCCAGGCAGAAAGCAGGACACAAGATGTTCCACTCCTGGGCTGCCCAAAATTAAGCTAGGGAGTTCTATCAAACGCTGCCCCACTCCTTTGCCCACCGGCCCAGTTGAAGCCCGAGTCTAGCAGCCCTTACTAAGTTCTGATTCCTGTTCCCCTCTGCAATTCTCCCTCTCCCATTAGAAGGTGTGTCTCTAGTCTCGGCTGGAGTGGGGATCATGCTCAGTCAGTAACTATTTTTTCTAAATGTATTTGTCCAATATCTAGGCTGTGACTTTTAAAACCTGAAAGCTAAGAACATGACATCTTTGTTTGCCACTGTCAGCTCTGACAACGCTTCTGAGAGAAACACAGGCTTACTTGTCAGAACCGAATGAAAGAACATAATGGACTTAGAAAGGTAAACTGCATCATTAATAAATGTTAAGCGTATGTGTTTGTAAGAAACCGATACATCATCTCCACAGCAAGGATCAATCTGCCTCAGGGACCAGACAGGTTGAGGGCTGACTAAGGAAGAAGAAATATTCCAAATATCTAATAACCAGTGAAGACCCATCAGACAGGCCCCTGATAGAACGGAAGCCAGCCATAAGGAAATGGTTGGCACCAGCCCACAGTGAGGGCACTCCCTTCCCACTGAACTCTGTGGGCGATTTTTAAAAACGGATCTACAAAAATTGACAGAAATTTGACAGCCTAATGGTTGACAACAAAGAAGATATTTCAAATTCAATAAAAATAAAAAACAGAAAATACTTTGTTTTTAATGTGTTGTTCTGAAGCAACCAACTCTGAAAGCTATTTACTAAGAAGAGACAGGCAGGTAAAAAATGATCTAAATGAGAGCAGATGTAAGCCATTTTACAGTGAAACTCCATTTTCTCTAGTGTTTTCATTATTCTTCCTCTACAAGAAATCAAACATTGGGTCCGCAGGAAATATGTCCTTCACCAATCTGGGCTCACAGACTGTGGCGTCCCACTCCCCGAGTTTGAAGCAGAGCTGGAACAGTGGAGAGGCATTTTGAACCAACTCTGGTCTATATTCTTTGAGCTCTGTAGTGGTGAAGTGTTTTGTTCCCTGTGCCGTTAACAACTAGGTAGGCTGACAGGCACTGGCCATGGGGACTAATGGGGCCTCTATTTTAAAGCGTATTGGAAAAGAAGGCAATGTGGATGTTGAAAGGGCATTGGCTTTTAAGATTAGCTATAATTTTGAAATATAGTGGGTGAATGTTCCTGTTTTTTGACAAGCCTCTTTAAAATAATATGTATCAAGTAGTAAATACTGGAATAAACATTTTTATAATCTTCTACCCATGTATTTCAATTTAAAAAATAAAAATATTCTTTTCAGTCCCAGTATGTTTTTCACATGATTTAGAAACTCAGCCTAGGATACGATTTTCAGAGCCTGATGTAGGAAGTCCTTGAGGCCCCTTTATTTGTGTGTGCCACCAGCAGGAGCCAAGGGGACACGAAACAGATGCTCAAGTGCACAGTCACACTGAACCGCAGCAATAGGAAACCACTCAGGGAACAGACTTAACATGAAAACTGGAATTTTCAAGGGAACAGGTGCTATAGATTATCTTACAAAAAAAAAAAGTATTGTTTGTTCTTAGTTTTGGTGCCTTCAAAACAAGCCTGATAGCCCATCTTGGAGGAAAACGCAACGCTGTGGAAATGACCGTGGGGTCTGGTTTACCTCCCTGCACGTTTGCAGGAAGTGCAGAGCATCGTTTTGGGACAGCCTTCAGCAGCAGTGCCTTCAGGATCCCTAAGCTAGAGAGCCTCCGACCACCGTTAGATTTGATGAAGGCCAGGTGGTCCCACAGGAAACTGGGAGGAAAGGTTGCTCATTAGAGCAGACTTGTGTTGAGCGGAAGTGACCAGGCCCTGTCCCCCTACAAAAGCAGTTTCCTGGGGGGCGCTCCTCAGCAGAGTCTGGCCTTGGCTGGCTCCATTTCAATACCTGCTTTCCAGAGGACCCACCTGACATACGCACCCACTGCCATTTGTTTCCTCTAACTGGGAGCCCTACTGACTGCCTCTCTCTGGGCGGGTGCTGGCGCTTATTGGTTCAGAATGGGAGAAGCAATCCTGTTAAAGCATGTCCTATCTTCACTTCGGCTATCCATCAGCTAGGGGCACCTTCCCATCCTGAAAGTCCGGACCTCAAAGATGACTCTCTGGGGTCTCTATTCTCTTTTTCTTCCTACAAAGTAAGACTTTCAATAATAGCGTCAACAATAACAATATTCATGTTATAACTTCCAACATAATTTCATAAGCAATGGAGTAACTGTACTTTGAACCTAAGCATTTTCAATTATGCACATTGAGCAGAAAAAGTGAGACAGAACAACTCAAATAGCCTAGTAATTCTGCCTGCCATTCCACAAAATAAACTGGTATCTATGAGTATTTTATACAGTCAAGTCCAAAACTCTATATGTTCCAGAAAACTGAAGAAAGAATGTGCAAATGATTTTAGGAGTTTCCTGACCACTGACAAAAAAGTGAAAGACCTTGTCTAGGTTTCCAGGTGAGTGGGTGGGCATGAGTTCATCCAAGGAAGAAATTGAAGAATTAATACAAAGCTATGGGAAATGATAAAATCATAGGCAATGAGGAAAAATACAAAGGGCCAACAAGTTAGAAACTACATAAAGTGAAACTCTTGACTGATTTAATTTCACAGTATGATTCTGTTATGGAATTGTATACTATATATCACATTAGTTTTTACAATCCTAGATACATTTATGGTACAGAGTAGTGTATATAAAAGCATGAATATTGTCCTTAATAGGTGAATTAGTATGTTTTCAAGATTATTTTGACCATATGTTATTTTTGCTTTATGTTTTAACATTAGAATATACTCCCCATGGGAGATGCAATTCCATTGTTCCTTCATGCCATGACATTGTTGGGACACATGAGAAAGAAGCTAAATAGGGCTGGTGTCTAAAAGAATTGATAAAAGTACATCCTAGCATTTTGACTCCTTTGGAATTTCTGTACAAAATTCTAAAAGGGAGAAGGAAAGGAAACTTTACTGAGAATCTACTCAAGCTAAAAAACGTACACATTAACTTATTTAGTCTTCATCAAAATCCTTATTAGACAGATATTATTATCCCCATTTTTAAGTTGAAGAAACAGATTCAGAAAGTTGCATAACTTGCTCAAAGTTGCACTGCTAATGACTGCTACAAAAATTGACAAGCTCCCAGTCGCAAAGTCAAACATACACTCTACCTACAAGCTCAGCAAAGTTGCTGCTCCCTGTCCAGAAGCAATCCTACAAGTTAATTTGCAAGATATTTCCAAGATTGATGTAACAGTACTCAGACGATGGACTCATCTAACTCCTTGGAAGGATTAAGTGACAAAGTCCTCAGTTAAGTGGAAGTCTGAACCTGGAGCAGTCTCCTGTGGGTGGTAGGTTCCAAGGTTTGCTGCATTCTTATACTTTGATCATGAAAGGCCAGGAGAGTCTGTACAGTCTTTCTACCCAACTACATATTTTATATTTCTCCAATGAAAAGATATTCTTCACAACCCTTGTGCTACTTAAGGAGTCCTTCAGTGTGGCTCCACTAACAATATCTGAAGTGCTTGCTGTAACCATTGCTTGAATGGAGATTCATGATTTGGGTTTTTGAATGCTAACTACAAACTCCTAGCATATGAAAGCCTCATTAGGTTATTTCTAATGCTAACTCTTCATACAAGGTAGAATAAACATATACCCACATTTACTTCACACTATTTATGCTAGAGTACCTTCAAACAAGTCACAGACAATATTAGCATCATGAATTATCAAGCCATGTATTTATGTTCCATATTTAGATTAGATTAGATATCTCTTCCTATCAAGAATTCAGTTCTGCACCTGGGAGGCCATGCCTGTGGCTTTGACTTACACCCACAGGAAAAGAAGTCCTCCTCAGTGTGCATGAACGAGGCTGCTGGGGGTACCAGCACATGCGCACCAGGTGCTGCTTTAGTGGGATCTCCTGCACTGGCCTCTCCCCTGTGGCTTCCTCTATCCCCAAAAGTAGGCAAACACAGCTTTAGGGAACCCCATCATCAAATGAGTCTTTGAGATGAGGGAATGGCCAGGGACATGACTCCTGAGCAGAGTGTGGGGGAGACTAGAGCCAAGTCTGGAGGCCAGTCAGGATATGGCCAGGGCAGGAAGCAGCATGAGAATTAATGAGAGCTGACTGAGCCCCCATCTGGCGGGCAGTCCTGCTGGGTATCTGGATACATGAAAGGCAGAGGGTAAGAGATAAGGGCAGATAATGGGCCACAGAAACAGAGGGCTTCTACCTGCTGCGGCACTCCAAGTGTCCCGAAGATCACCAGGCAGAAAACCACCTGAGAGAAGCCCTGAGAAAGTCTTCTTTCTCAGAGGGAGATGGTCATATCATGGACCTTTTGGTCAGAGAGCTCCAGGTCCTGATCCACCATTGTCATTTACCAACCTAGTAACCTGGGAGATTTTACTGTATGTGTCAGAGCCTCTATTACCTCAGGAAAATGGTAATGCTGCACCAACTTTGCAAAGTTATTATACAGATAAACAAAACGGGCACGTACATTGCTATCAACCATGAGCACTCAATAGATATGAGTTGTTCTCATTATTGTAGTTGATCTCTTCTTCCTAATTGTTCTCTTTTCACCTTCTGCTTAGCGCTCTCTAGCGTTTAAAAGGAAGACTCGCCTGTTCTGCCATTTAAACTCTATATCTCTTTTATGTCCCTAAGAACTCTCAATCCCAGTTTTGGATAGGAGATCTGTGACTAATGGACTCTCTTGATGGGTGCTTGAGAGTTAATTAAGGGCAGAGGAAGGGAGGGCCTTCTTCTTAAGTTTTGTGGAGAAAATGGTCTCATCTTTTCCTGAACTAGAAAAAAAGAACCCCTAAAAATCACCTCAGGAAAATTTTTTAAACTTTTCCACTGTAATCTTGGTACACTGTTGTTAATAAATTCACAGAATACATTGACAAATTTACCAAATTTGATCACAAGCAAAAAATATGTCATGCATGAAAACTTTAAAATATTATGGACCCATAAAACTAATCTTGGTGCACTTTTCAAACTAAGTTCTGCTTTTTGTGTCAAATAACTCATGGATGATTAAGTTGTTCAAGTTTTCTAGTTAGCACACCAAAAGGCCTTTAGCAAGTAAGTGAAATAATGAGCCTTAACTATCTCGGTCTATAAGAATCTAAAGTAATGACTTCATTCCATCAAACTAGAATGTTCTTTCATTTTATGAGTGGTGCATCCCTAGCTATTAATCCAAATATGGATTTGGTATATAAGCTACCCCCAGGAAGGGAGATTTAGGTATTGATATAAAAATGCAAATATTTGAAGCAAAAATATGGAAAGTGGCCATCAGATTACTAGAGCCTTCAACTCTGCTGACTTCTGACAGCTGTCTGGCAAATTTACAATCAAAGCTGAAACAGAACATAACTAAAGGAAAAGGATTTGGGGGAAATTTTATTGCTAATGACAGCACGAAAATGGTGTGCAAGGTGTCCTGAAGAGAGCTCATGGAAAGAATACTAATAGCTAATGTCTGCGAGGACTTGGACATCCTGGCCTCCAGAGGAATTCAGGCAGGTTTATCAGCAACATAAATAAGCATTAAAGTTTAAAAACTTCAACAACAAGTGGCAACGAATTAATGGGCTGGTCATCCCCAGATCACTCAACTTGACAGGCGACTGAAACAGGGTTTAAACAACAGAGGAACCATAGCAATCTGTTTTGTCACTTCGCTGAAATGCATTTAAAATGATAAAAGGAATAAAGGGGCTCTGCAATTATTCCTTCACGCATTCATTCCTTTAATCAACATGCGTTTTTAGAGCATGTGCAATATTCAGAGCATGACAGACACCGTCTAATGTTCACTTAACCTTTTTTGTCATTAGTTTTGATACTCATACCTCTTTTCCAGAGAGCAAATTCCATTTCGATGAATTACCTCTGCAGTCCAAAGTCTCAGTGGTCAGTCAACTTCACCTCTGGGAATCTTTCCCTAGACAGAAAGGACCAAACGTAAAGATACACATACAAGAAAAATAGATTGCAGCCTTGTTTAGGAGCAAAACTTGAAAACAAAAGGAATATTCATCAGTGGGAGAATGAATGCATAGATTGTGCTTTATCCATGACATGAAATAGTATGCAGCCTTTTAAAAGAATGAGTTCAATCCATACCAATTAACTTAAAGAAATTTCCACAGCTTACTGCTGACTTACAAAAGCAATATGGAGAGATGCATATAATGAATTCTACTTTGTAAAACAATGATTTTAAAAAGTGCCCTGAATGTGTTTTTATATATGATTATACACATTGAGAAATACATGGAAGGATGTACACCTGGTGGTTAAAAATCACAAGATATACAAACAAAGATTAAAGATGCCATGTCTAAAAAAACAAAACAAAAACAAAACAAAAAATCCCAGCATATATCATATATATTTTAAGTAAAATTTAAGGTATGTGGTGTGTAGGTGATAAAATATTAAAGGTAGTTATCTCAGGACCATGGAACTTTAGATGGCTTTCATTTTCTTCTTTATACTTTTAAGTATTTTTTAAACTTTACAGTATCTTAAAACCTTTTAATATTACAAAATCTTAAAAAAATATTACAGTAAGTCACTAGGCCACAGATTCCTCAAACTAGAGTCAAAAAAAAAAAAAAGTCCTAACATTGGCGTGCCTTCCATGTTTCCCTCCACTGGGAAGATGGGGTTGATTGGCCCTAACGTTGATACAGATTTTGATGTTAGACATATGTGACTACAATATTATACCACCTGCTACCCACTCTATGCAAGCTTCATTTTATCCTTTGTTTGGACTTCATTTCACCATGGAAACCAATGTACTCATTAGATATCATGTGAATGTTAATCACAAAGACTTGCAATTGTTTTCCCAGACCTTGTAGCCCCTAAGTGATCATTCTGCCAAAAACGGGCCCAGTATCTACCTCCCTCACCCCTACCCAGTACCTAACAGGACAGTGTAATGACTGTCTCCCTTTCATTGCTTTGCAGATCACAAGGACCTTAGCTGAGCACACACCACAATCCAATGGTCATAAATTAATGAGGACCTGATTAGCTTTGCAGAGCAAGGTGGCAGAGAGTTCCATTTGTTCTGGTCTAACAGAAAGAATTAAACATAATGAAACAAAAGCTATTATAAATATTAAAAAGGAATTTTAGCTTTTCATAAACATGATATAGGGCAGAGTCAAGGGTTTAAAAGTTCACTCAGACTCTTTATACTGGGTATAAACCAAGTGAACCAAATAAACTCCCGCTGGGTGAGGCCCCTGGATGTGGGTTTCCAGCGATTTGTGTTGCCCCCAAATGCCCAGCAGTGCCTAGCAACATGGAGGAGTTTAGCAATCAAACATGACTGTCCTTCCTCCAAAGGCAAACAGTGTAAAAGTCATAGGCCACATGGCCTCGAAGGTGGGCCAATTCATGATAATTTATGAATTAAATTATGTACGTTGCTTTCTAGTTTTCATAGCATTTTTGCATATACCATGCCGTAACTTTAATACATCTGTTGAGTATTTAACTGTGTCCTAAGTATTTTGTCTTCATAGCAACCCTATTTTATAGACAAGGAAACCGAGGCAGATAGATTTAAAACTTATCTGAGTAAAACAGCTGATAAGGTAAATCAAAATGTGTTGCCTGTGTGACCTCTGCAGAATACACAGAATGCAAGCTCCATGGGAGCAGGGACATTTTTTATCATGTCCCTGCTGTATCTCGAGTACCTAGGACACTCGCCAGCGGGTGAGAGGCTGTCAGTAGGTATCTGTTGGGTGAATGAATAACTCAACCACTGAATGGCTCCATCCACAGTACCGACCTTCTTTACATTATAAATTCAAAATTGAACAAAGACGTTCAATATGGGGTGTCCAGAAAAAACACAGCATAGATTAAACCAATTATTTTTAATCCCAAATGCTTTAAATGAAATCATTCCCCACTGATTAGAAGACAGTGTTATAAAAAAGAAATGTAATTACACATTCATTTGGACGAGACCTTTCATCTATTCTTGTGCACATATCTTTATAATAATTCTTATCATGGGAAACTGCAGAGAGTCCCATGGCAACAGGACCTATCCTTTGTCAAGAAGAGACACACAGGTCCCATCATTTGGCGATTCAATTAAAACCATGCAGCAGGGAAGAGGAACTACAGGAAAAGATAAAAAGGAAAACAGAGGAACACGAGCAAAATCAGGACCTCAGTGAATCACGGATATTTTCTAGGTGGATGCACACATGGAGTTAATAAATTGGTAGGCAGGTCTGATGTATCGCCTGTGTTCCCACTGCTTCCCACAGTTTAATCACTGTCCTCCCTTTTCTCTCCAAAACTCAGAGAGACACTCCCCCCGCCCTGGCCACTCCCCCCACCCTGTGCCACCCACCACAGCAGCGCCTCACTGAGTACTCAGTGTCCTCTGGCTTCTCTCTCTGAGCTCCCCGATCCCTTCCTGTCTTCTGATCATTGCTCCCCTGCCCACGTGTCTCCTGCCCTCTGAATGCCATCATTCTCCAAGGTGCCATCGCCATTCCCTGCATCTGCACCCCACACCCTGCCCAGTGATCTTCTGCGTTGCCAGAGTGTCAACAGGTTTTCCTGTTCCAAATCTGGAACTCCAGCCTCCACTCTCTTAAGGGCCCAAGGCTGGCGTTCCACCTTTGTGCATGGCATCTTCCAAAAGGGAAGGTAAATCACAGGTCAAACACTGAAGAAAGGTGGACAAAGGAAGAACTGAGCTAAGGTCACTTTAGGGAAAGGCTGTGGAGTCTATAGGTCACTGGCGATGTGCAGGAGAGCCTTTTTGTGAGAGAAGCCATCTGAGGAGGCTAGGTATTGTCCACCCAGCCAAAAAGAAACATCTCTCTATATCCCAACATTACCCCTCTGGTCCAACCTTTCTATTCCCACTCCTCATTAACTCAGAATCTGTCACTCTCACACTGGCCTTCCTATCTTTACTACTGCTCTTACCTACGTTTCATCCATGCGCAGAGGCTCAAGCTTCACCCGCTCTGTTAGTGCCGCCTTAGATCCTTCCAAATTACCAGATAAAATCAGTGGATCATGCTGAAGCACTGCACTTGATATGCCTTAACATATCCGCCTTCTGCTGTCAACTGAGCCTCATTCAATTTGGTCAGGCACAGTTCTTAGGATAGACAATTTTCTAGTCTCTAAAAATTCGATATGGGTGAGAGTTAGCCTCTATCTCACAACCTTTCTACTGGCCTATAATAAAAGCAAGTCTCAGACTAAATTCTGTCACATAAATATACTTATTACACAAACATGCATGAGCAAGTAGGAATGCAAATGTTCATGCACTGTGTTCAAGCTCCATGAATTTCAGTTCTTTATGTTTTTAGTGTTCCGATAACCACCACACGTTAAATGTTTAATCAAGACAAAATAATAATATTCCAGAGACAGGATTCTGTTTCCCTTGCAGTTGGCATCAGGAAACCAGAACCCACTGACTCAGGTTCTGGACCCAGGATAACTCAAGATCGAATCTCGGCTGTCGTCCCTACAGGCATTGTTAGATTCCTACATTCCATTCACACGAGGGCAGAAGGGTAGAGTGCCTTTCGGTTCCATTAACCAGTCTACACAATCTGATCACCTTTCATTTTGCCAGTGAGAATCTATTTCTGACATTTAGCATGTCATTCGGCAAAATAACTTATGTCAATTGACTTTATTTCTTTAAGACAATACGGCACTTACTAAGTGGCAGATACTACGCTAAGTATTATTACACATATTAACTCACTTAATCATCTTAGCAGCCTGTAAGATAGTCACTAGTATTATCCCCATTTTACACTTTGAGAAACTGAAGTGCAGATAAGTCGAATTGCTGAACTGTAATAAGGAGTAAATAACAGAGCCAGGGTTCAAACTGAGGCAGTCTGATTCCAGAGCCCATGGTCTTCCCAAGTCCTCTGCCCCACTGGGTAACAGAAACACTGACAGAAGTCACCTCTTGTGGGCTTTCTGATTAAAATACTAGCTGATCCAATTAGAATACTAGGACTACTTGGGTTGGAGCGTAACCTGACTAATAATGACAGCCATAATGTCCAACTCTCCATACTAAAGATTTTAACAACACTAGTTAACTCTGCCTTATTAGTACATCAGTGGAGAATGCTGGTTTTTACAAGAGCCCATTTACTAATTATTTAGGCTTGTAGATCTTGTGTCTCCAACTCCACTGTTTATCCCTTGTGCTGGAAGCCATTTGGGGTGCTTCTTTGGTATGCAGAAAATGATAAAGCCTATATATAAAGGGAGCTCAACTGGTTTAACTGCCCTTTGACCTTTTCAATTCTCTGTCTCCATCATCACTATCAGATGATCGTATAGCTTTTGCTTGAACAATACCTGTTTAGAAGATACTCACTCTCTTGGGGCAGCCATCTTATTGGTAGATATTTCTGCCTGTAAGAGAGCTCTTCCTATGTTAAGCAGGAACTTTCCTTCCCCAAACTTCCACTGAATCATTGTTTTATGTGGCCATTAGGAGAACTTGTAGAAACAAGACATGCCCCCCAGCAAACAGTAACAAAGCCATGGTGTTTCCCAGGGTTGCACAATGCCCTCATGAAAGATGAGGGTCGTTGGAGAAGAGTTCACTGCGAGGCGGGTAACAGCTCGGCAAGTGCACAAATGCAGGACTCAGAGGAGAGTGATCAGTAAGGACTGGTGTGGGCAGGGAGGGTTTCGGCAGAGGTGTTTCCAGAATGGACAAGTTTATAGTAAGCAAATGATAAATGTTGTTGATGGATGGATTAAGCTGATGTTAGGCAACCTGGTGTCTAAACAAGGTTCCAGTTTATTATACCCTGATTTCCACTTTTAACTGATCTTAACTCAAGACCCAGCTGTGAAAATGCCCCCAAAGGCAGAAACACAAATCAGCAAGCTTTGGGTGATGGGTTCACACTTCTGAGTCTGCCCCCAGCAAGCTGCTGATTGTTTGAAGTGCATGTTGCTGATTGCTAAATGACTCACATGAGGCAAGGCTACTATGAGTTTCTGGGTAAGGAGGGAATAACAAATTACAGATTTGTCCAAGTTAGAAAACCCAGTTTTCATATTGATAATAAGAACAATGGGAAAAAAATATTACTAACAAGAATACTTGGGCAGTACTTTTGTAAACATTCAGCACTTTTAACTCAGATTCACGCAGCATCCTTTGTATGAATAAAGAGAAACACAGGAGTTGTAGCACTCCTAAAAACAAACATTTAGTAAGTACTAGATCTGATACCAGAAGTCAGATATTCAGACATCCAATTCAAACAGTAAATCTAGAACCAACGATGGAAAAAAAAAGGCCGATCTATATATACACTTAAGGCTTATGGATTTTATTTTTTTATTTGTTTTTTTTTTTTTTTAGCTGAGCCATCCTGCTGCCTGTTGGCAGCTCAGCGGCAGCTCAGCTCGGGCCGGACTCGAACTGCTGTTGCTCAGAGCTCAAACCTTTGAGCGAGCGCTTAACCAACTGAGCCACTCAGCCAGCCAGGCTTATGGATTTTATTGAGTAAAAATTACACCTCAATAAAAATATGCAAAAATAAGAGCCAGAAAGAGATGATTGAGAGTGGAATAAAGGTGGATAGTAAAGGGAAAAAGAAATTAATCTACGGAGCATCTCCTCTGA
This sequence comes from Hipposideros armiger, assembly GCF_001890085.2. Lineage (NCBI taxonomy): Eukaryota > Metazoa > Chordata > Mammalia > Chiroptera > Hipposideridae > Hipposideros > Hipposideros armiger. Next base: position 4,821,397 of record NW_017731408.1, on the reverse strand, counting down.
GCTCTGCCCTTTGGTCATTCGGTTCTCAGCATCATCTCTCTTACTATCTGCCCCTGGAAGTTAGAGATCGGCGTTTTACAGATACAGAATCTAAGTGTTATAGAGGTAACTTGCCCTTCTGGAAGACCTAAGATACCAAACCAAATGAAGGTTAACTCCAAAATCCATGCTGTTTCTTTGGTACTAGTTTTCTTTGTTTGCTTGGTTTTTTCCCAAGTGTGATAGGAATACCACTGGCATTACCTGAGACGATGCTTTGGGTCCATAGGTGGACATTTTCTACGTGTTTGTTTAATGAGAACTTGCAGGGATAAAACAGTTTTGTATTTAAGGGCATGATACTAAATGTCTTTATAATAAATCTAAGTCTTTAAAAGTTATTCACTTTAAAGAAAAATATGAAATATTACAAATAATAATAGAATTGGCTTGCAGATGTGTTACCACATGGTATCATGGCAAAAATGATAACGGTAGCACGGTATGTCTAAAATGTGAAAAACCTAGAGATTCATCATGCTGCCTCCCCACAGGCAGCAATTAACAACTTTCAGTCAATAGCTTAAACTGAGCCCTGAACTGTTCTTCACAATATATTCTATACATGCTAAAGAAAATAATTCCAGAAAAGCTTGAATCAGATTTCTGGTAGAAATGATTTCCATTGATAAGTACACTGCACTTTAATTTTTATATATTCTCTCTACCCCCTGCCACTACCTCCTGCCAGATCCCATCTGTTACATTCGGGGTCATTTGATCTGCCCGGATACACACGATGGCCTTGAAGAACCAGAAAGTTTGGGATTTGGGAGAGAAGAAGAGGCCATCCAGACAAGAAGTAACAATTATAAATACAAACATTAATATTTTTATTGCTGCAACCCACTCAAAGATAGTAAACAGGCCACTGTCCAATGCCTCCCTGAGAAACACTAAAAAGAGTTAGAAAATAAAGAGCAAAAAGCAATCTGAAGCGGTTTAGAGAGCCCAAAGCACTGAATTATTCACTCATTCAACAAATACTGATTTATCACTATCATGTGACCAAGGACTTTTCTATTTGGAGAGGATACAATAATGGAGAAAAATAAAACACCTAGTTCTTCCAATAGCGTGCTAATAAATGTTTAAACAACCAGCAATCGCGGAAGCGGAAGAAAACTTAGTGTATAGCATTTGCAATTTCCACATTATAAATCCTCCCACCCTAACTTTGAGCTATCAGTCTGCTGTCCGACTGTGTGGTTGAAAACAGGTGCCCACATAGGTTCTTACAGTCAGCTCCAGCACACCACTGGCACTTGGAGACGAAAGAGACACAAATCCAAAATCAGAAGAAGGGCAGTTCATCATTTATTCTTCATCCATGTGCACAGCATTGCACCAAGTACCCTCCCACATCAGGAAGGGCAATCTGCTTTATTCAGCCTATGGATTTAAATGTTATTCCCACCCCAAAATACCCTCACAGACACACCCAGAATAATGTCTGACCAGATATCTGGGCAACTTGTGACCCAATCAACTTGACACATAAAAGTAACCATCACAGTATTCAATTAGGAGAGGCTGTGATTAAGAAATTGTAGCTGGCAATGAACATTTAAGTCATTCCTGGTTTACTGACCTAATTAATTTTTTTCTCAACCCCTTCGCTTATGAAGCACAACACACTTGAGTCACCTTCACATATTAAGATTTACATTCATGTCCATCATAAAACACTTACCTTATTTCAATACAGAAGAACTTAGTGCCATTGAAATGAATTTCAAAAAAAATGAATTTCACTTATACGAAATAAAAAAGCATAGTCCCTATTAGAAATAAAGTATCTGAAACAAACGTTTGGTTGCTTGGAAACCAATTATGCCAAAGATGACTAGTACCATTAAAAAGAAATCCACTCCTAGGTGAAGAATTGAAAACATATGTCCACAAAAACTTGTACATGAATGTTTATAGCAGCATTATTTTTAACAGCCAAAAGGTAGGAAAAACTCAAATGTACATCAACTGACGAATGGATAAGCCAAATGTGATACATCCATATAACAGAATATTATTGTTACCAAAAAAAAATGGAGTTTTTACACGTTACACTGACAAACCTTGAAAACATTACGCTAAGTAAAAGAAGCCAGAAACAGACGGTCACATATGCTATGATTCCATTTATATAAAATGTCCAAAGTAAGCAAAAATATAAAGACAAAAAATAGATTGTGATTGCCAGGGGTTGGAAGGAGGGAGGAACAGGGAATGACTGGATTTCTTTTTGGTATGATCAGAATGTTCTGGAATTAGATGGTGATGATAGATGTGCAACTTTGTGAATATACTAAAATCCCTGAATTGCACACTCAAAAGAGTGATTTTTATCTCAATAAACCTGTTATCCAAAAAAAAAAAAAAAGAAAAAAAAATGTAATCTGTTGTGTTTGCCCTCCTTAGAGGCAGTATACATTTGAAAACATTTAAATATAGAAATGATTTGGGAAGAAAAAAGAATTCAGGACATAGATCTCCCACCTAAATACAATAAAATATTTCTAAAGATATTAATCAATACATCTAAGAAGCAGTTAAAATGCCTCTTTTGTTTAATGCTCTCATTCTTAAAAGAGGCTCATAGTTTAATAAAACACCAACTATTTCAGGGTCACACTGACATGAATTCAATTTTTAAAAACTCAGTCTTTGGTCACTGGAGAAAAATAGCAGGTTTGTTGCAGAAAATGTGGCAGATTGTGTCAAAGAGCCGCACGGCTTGAACCACTCTTTCCAGAGAGCAGGAATGAGCGGAAAACTTATCTACCACCCAGGGGCGATGACTGTGCTACTTGGCAGAAGGAAACAGCACTGGACACTTTATTAGAAAGTTTGTCCTTTCCAAAACTCCAGTCCAATTTCTTGGAATCATTGAACTGGTGAACAACTAACTCTCCATTTGCACTGAAATACCTAATCTTTGCAGAATTGCCCATTATCCTCAGTTCTGGCAAGAACAATGAAGGAAACTGCCTTAACAGCACTCATATCTGATCAAAGATGTGCAGTACAAGCCCATCCACAGCAGCAAAAGGAATTATATCTCTTTAAGGTTCTTTTCACCGTTAGTGCTTTGAAAAATCCCATTGTTCTCTGAAATAACCAAATCTTTAGGCTTTCACTAAAAACATATGGTTTTTATTTCTCTCTCTGATGGAGAGTATTATGTGAAAGGCTTCTACTACTGCCTATCCCTACCATGTTGGTACAATGGTCTGCATTTTAATGATGTAATTAATGTGTCAAAAATAAGAGTAAGGGTAGTACATGTGACTTCTTGCTTTAGGGGCATATATCCTGGGGGGTTTTTTTCACTACAAAACAACAAAAAGCCCAGTATTTAATGGATTATTGTTCTAGTTGTTGCAGTCCTATATGTGTCATTAACTAGTCTGTGACCTGGGCAAGTCACTTACCCTTTCTAGGTCTCAAGTTTTGTCCATAAAACAATGGACATTAACTAGATGCTCTTTAGGTCCTTCGGACATTCACAGTAATATGATGTTAATTCTGCATTTTGTCTCAGCGGATGCACACACTGGTTCAGGCCACGTGGCAGAAGAGCAGGGGGGATGAGTTTCTGTGCTGCTCCCAGCCACTGGCCTTTCTGCTGCTGTGCCCCTTTCAGAGGCTGCAGCAGCAATGAGGCAGTCACCAGAAATAGTGAATCAAAATACGAAAGTTTTGCATGTCTTTTCATTTGAAGGCCCTTCTTTGTATTGATTACTTAGCCACTTAGAGCCTTAAGTGTTCTCCAAAGTGAAGGCCTCAGAGCTGGCCCTTTGCAAGGAGGGAGGGAGGATGGATACTGCCATTTGGGTATGGGACGGGGTTCCCTCCAGGGAAGTGGGTGAATTTCTAAGAATTTAATGTGGGAGCAACTTGAAGAATTGTTGTCAGTGAATCTGAAGCCCCAAGAACCCAGATCTGATTTCCCAATTACTCTTGAATCACTCCCCTTCGCCTCCCCTCAAAGTCTCTTTCCATCTCTGAACTTCCAGACAAGTGTGAATTCTATAGCTCCAACTGTGCATCGGGGGTCTTTCCTTAGGGGTCCTTCTGAAGCCCCAAATTCAACATTTCTAAAACTGAACTTATTTCCCTTCTCCACAACGAATTAGTTTTCTACTCCTTGACTTTCCAACCTTTGTACATATCACAGGTCTTTCTTATAGCCCTCTGAAGGTACAGTTCACAGTGGATCAGTGAATTACTACTTTGCCAAGAAAAAAAAATCTACATTTTTCATATTGATCACCTAATTTACACATAGGCATTCAAACTATCCCTTTTTCTTCCCACATTTCTCTTATTATACTTTAAAAAGTGTCTCTCGTATATGATAAGGCTATGTAAAAATAAAATTAAACCATATGATTTGGTTTATGCATGCAATGCAATAATGGTGTAATCTTCTATTTACATCACTATATGTATTACTCCAAAACCAATACACATTCCTGTTTTTAGTATGCTGAGGTCATTCAACAAATATTTGCTAGGAACCCATGATATGATATGCCCTAACATGTTCTAGATGCTAGGGTATGGTAGAGAATAGCACAGAGAAAAATCACAGCTTTTATGAAGCTCCATTCTACTTGAGACAAACAGGAAATAAGTAAGCAAATGAACAAAAAAAAAAATGAACAGTGTCATAGCGACCACACACTATAGAGAAAATAAAGAAGTGTGATAGAGGGACAGTGACTGGCTGATAGGCATCAACACAGGGAAGCCGAGGAGAAAATTAGTCTAAATGACAAGAACAACCACCAAGCAACAACCTGGGGGGACAGTTTTCCAGGCTGGGAGAACAGCACATGCAAAGGCCCTCAATAGTGTTCAACGGCCACTCCAGGGGGAGGTGAGTGTAGCTGGCGCAAAAAGAGAGGCTGGCGTATTGCTCCAAACGTTACAGCACTGGCAGAAAGCAGCATTCGGTTTTAATCTCTCCTAGACAGGGGCTTTGCAAATGGAAAATTTGTCTTTTACTTTATATGTACTTTTAATCTAGTACAACTATAATAGATTACCATCTTGGGCAACTGTGGTGCCCCCGGAGACCATCAAAACAAAAGTTTAAGGGCCGGCCAAGTGGCGCGATGGTTAAGAACTGGCTTGGGACGCCAGAGGGCCCTGGTTCAGATCCCACATGTGAGGGCCAGTGACACTGCCCTCCACAGCTAAGATGCTGAACAACAGCTCAACCTGGAGCTGGGCTGCCGTGAGTCACCGGCGACGGTTTAGGCTGCAGCCCCTGTGGCAGTGGGTTGCCATGGGCCACCCTGTGTAGCCAGCAGCCAGTGTGAGCGGCCAGCAGCCGCAGTGAGCAGCCATCCAGAAGCCGGCGACTGATCTGCCTCACCCAGGAAGAGCGCAATGATGGTGCCAACTTGGGCCAGTGAAGCAACGTCCTCCACAACTAGACTGAAGAACAAAAGGACAGTAACTTGTCTGTTCCCCTTCCCCCAATTCCCCAGCGCTGTTCCCATCCCCCAATTTCCCCATAAAAATCTTTAAAAAAAAAAAAAAGTTTAAGGCCAGGAAGGTGCAATGCTGACCTCTTCTTCACTCCTGCTTTAGTTGGCTTTTATCTTTACACATTCCTTTCTTGCTAACCAAGCTCACTGATGCACTTAAAAAGATGATCTTAAAATATTTCACGCAGTAATTTTAGTTGTTTTCAGTGGGACAGTCAGGGTGTCCTGTATGATGAAACTGGAACTCAAGGAAATAGTCTGTAAGTTCTTACTGCTTTGTAGTGGAATAGAACTGTGTACCTCAGTGAGATAATTCCATTCTGGATTTACCCAAATCGAGCACCCCACAGAAGCTCTGGGTATTATATGCCCAATGTCAAACCGGTGGGCTTGAATCTTTTAATTTCATTGTAAAAGACTCCTTTAACAAAACAGTTAAAATTAAATTAATTTTGAAATGCAAAAACTAATTATAAAATGCTTCAAGAGCAAGGACACTGCCTTATTCATCTTTTATATTCCCAATCTTGAATGAATAGATAAGTGAATGAATGATTTACACTGTCAGTCTAGCTACATATGTGTTAGGATGTGAGAATTATTCTAAGAAAATGTAGAAGCAAGAAAAAGCAGGTTTTCATGTTTCTTTTTGCCATGCAGACTGTGACATATATTGAGTAAGTGAAGCTTGCAAAAAATGGAAATGTCTTCATCTATGCAAGTACAGTTAACAAATTCCATAGCAAAGGATTTTTATATAAATCACTGTACTTCAGTTTTCTATTTACCTAAATCATTGAGCAAAGAAAATCTGTAAATAGTACTGCCAAACAAATGCACATTGTTACTGGAATTGAACAAACTTCTAGTCCTCGAATTGCTAAAAAATTAATGAGGACATTAAAGAGAGAGATCATCATCAGTGGGGGAAAAAGAAGAGAATCCTTATATGACCCAACATAAGAGCTGGAGAAAGCCAAGCACAGCATTTCACTTTCAAACGGCTCTTTAACAAACTAAAATTTAAAAAGTAGGTAGAAATTACCATAATACAAGTTCTAAAGACCTCTTGCCTCAAGTTCCTAGGGTCTTGCATGTTCACTGTCTTTCAACAAATATTTTAGTGCTTACTATTTGCCAGACACTGCAAGGCACTGAGCACATCAGAGCACTCAGAGATAAGTAAAGCAGACAAATACATAAATATAACATAACAAAAAATAAAGACATGCATTGTTCTTTCTCCCTATAAGCCAAATATTCTACAAAATTTTATTCAATTAAATGCGGGTTAATTATAACCTAATACCCATAAACATTGCTTTCATTTACCAACTAGCAGCTAATGCTTAATCCAAGGTTGCCTAACATAAAATTCATAGTGAAAATTTGGTCCTGAGGGTTCCTGCCTTCACAAATAATTGATTAATTTGAATAAAGTGCTACAAGTTGACTCTAGTCATTTGCTTCCAACATAAAAAAAAAAAAAGAGAGAGAGAGAGAGATTACACACTGCATTATGCCACCAATCTGAAGACTGTGGAGCAAAGAGAGAAGATAAATATGAAAGTAGGCATTGGATATGAGTCCGTGAAATGGAAGCTCAGAGTCCCATTTCCAGGAGTTAATGGTCCTCATCAAAGCAGAAAAAATAAATGTAAAATCAAATTTCAATGAGTTTAGAAATTCCCTGGCTCAAAAATATGACATTATTTAAAGTAAACAGAAGTAAATAAAACCAGAGGGGGTGGGGGAGAGAAAGAGGGAGAGAGAGAGAGAGAGAGAGAGAGAGAGAGAGAGAGAGAGAGAGAGAGAGAGAGAGAGAGGGAGAGAGGGAGAGAGAGAGAGAATATGAATGAGATTAGGGACAAAAATTACTCATTTAGACTAAGAGTAATTCTAATGCCAACTTGAGTCCTTTGCAGAATGATTTTAATCCTTGGTATTGCAAAATAAACGCATTCATTACAAGTAAGTGAAGGACCAAGGAAACCAGACTAATGCCTGTTTGAACGTGGGTTACCTGACTCCAGTGGGGCAGGAACAAATGTCTGTGTGCCCTTGCTTCCCAGCCTATCAAGCACATTCTGTCCCTTATGATTTAAAGTCTTCAGAACTTAATGACCTACACAAAGACAATGAGTACATGTGGCTCAATGATCTAAAGGGAGACAAAAACATGGTAGTAGGAAGCGAAATGCTAGGACAAGATGTTCGGTCATAGAAACTGGGCAGAAAAACACACAGAGACAGTGCAACAACAAAGAGACATGCTGGAAAGGCAGATAAAGTACAACACAGTGGGCAAGCAAACCGAGGGCCCAGTTGAAAAAGGAACTTGCTTTTAATTCAAAGAACACTTCCAATTAAAAACTTACAATGTTATTTGCCAGCTTCTTAAGTAGAGACTGGATTTGTCTTTGGAGCACACTCTTCCTTAGTTTGGAGAAGAACCACAGCAGTGGGCATTTCAGTAATGCATATGAAAACTAAGTAACCGTCCATTGTTCTAGAAGATGATTGATCTGAAATTACTTCTAGGTTGTATGTTGTCAGTGGGTAAATGTAGAAGGTAACGTACCCTGGTACCTATCAGCATATGCAAATTGACTAAGAGTCTGAGAAAAAGGGAGGCATGGGAAAGAAAAGTAAAAGAATATGAAGAGGCTAGAAGGTTTTCAAAATTCATTTGGTTTTATTTTAGAAAAATATTCTTCCTGAGTATAGAATTATAAGTTGATACGTGTTGTCTTTCAGTATTATAAAGATCTGCTCTGCTGTCTCCTTGATTGCATTGCTTCTGATGAGAAATCTGCAATCATTCTTGTCTGTCTTCCTCTCTACATACATAATCTGTCTTTTTTTCTAGCTACTTCAAAGGTTTTCTCTTTATCACTTGGTTTTGAGCAAGTTGATAAGAATGTGACTTGGTGCAGTGTTTTGATTTTGTTTTTTACCAACACATTGCATTTTATTAATATAGATCTTGTTTTTTGTTTTACTTTTTTTTTTGGACTACTTTTTTAGAGCAGTTTTAGATTGACTGCAAAATTAGGATGAAAATAGAGATTTCCCATATCATCACCGCACACATGCATAGCTTCCCCCATTATCAATATCGCCCACCAATAAAACATTTGTTACAACTGATAAACCTACATTGACACATCAAAATCACCTAAAGTCCATAGTTTACATTACGGTTTGCTCTTGATGTGTACTTTCTATTAGTTTTGACAAATGTATAATGACATGTATCCATCATTACGGTATCTTATAGGCTACTTTCACGGCCCTAAAAATCCTCCATTTTCTGCCTGTTCATCCCTTCCCCATCCCCAAACTCCTGGAAGCCACTTATCGTTTTACTGTCTCCATAGGTTTGCCTTTTCCAGAATGTCATATAGTCGAAATCATACCATATATAGGCTTTTCAGGTTAGCTTCTTTTACTAAGCAATATGCATTTAAGGTTCTATGCCTTTTCATGGCTTGAAAGCTCATTTCTTTTTAGCACTAAATAATATAATATTCCATTATCTGAATGTAACACAGTTTATCCATTCACCTACTGAAGCACATGTGACTGCTCCCAAGTTTGGGCAATTATGGATAAAGCTGCTGTTAACATCCTGGGTGAGTTTTTGAGTGGACAAAAGCTACAAAAAAGAGGTATGTTTTCAACTCCTATGGATAAAAACCAAAGAGCACAATTTCTGGATCATATGGTACAAGTTTGTTTAGTTTTGTAAGAAACCTCAAAACTGTCTTCCAAAGTAGCTATACCATTTTGCATTCCCACCATCAACATATGAAAGTATGTGTGGCTCCACATCTTTGTCAGCATTTGGTATTGTTAGTGTTTGAATGTTAGCCATTTTAATAGGTGTGAAGTGGTATCTCATTGTTGTTTTCATGTGCATTTCCCTGATGTCTTATGATGTGGAGCATCTTTTCATATGCTCATTTGCCATCTATATATCTTCTCTGGTAAAAGGTCTGTTCAAGTCTTCGGCCCTCTGCTCTTTCAGCCCTGTGGACCTTGTTTTAGGAGGGTTTCAGGGATACTCTATATAATGATTAACTGCTCCCATTTTCCTTCCTGTATCACGCTTGCAAAACATGTATTGTTGCTCTGTGAGCATCTATTTTAAGTTTTAATAAATGAATTTAAAGTGGAGAGTGCATCCTGATTCTTCTTTTTTTCTAAGAATTCTGTTTTTACCCCATATTCATGGTGCTTCAAACTGCCACATAATAGTTGCATCCCCCTGATTTAATTACCCATCCACTCCCCCTCCAGGGGATCCTAGATTACCTCCAGCTTCCTGCTATCACACACGCTGCTATGATGAACTTCTATGAACACATTCCTTTATGAACCTATGGGAGAATTTCTCTTTTGGGTTTCATCTTCTGTTAACTGCCCTTTTTTTAACACGTTTTTTCTGTTCTCTTTTCAGTGATTTGCAGCAGTCGCTTGTTTATTCTAAATATAATTTCATTGTTGGTTTTAGATTTTAAAAATAACTCCACCCAACTTACCCTTTCTCTGTTGGTGTGTCCATGGTGTCAGGATTCAGAGCCAAACACAGGACATAAGGAAAATCTAAGGAACCTTGCATAGCTCTCATCTATAGGACCCAAACAGAATTGTTAGCATCTGTCTTAGATTAGTTTCCCAGTAAGTCTAGTTTCATCAAGATATTGGATTGAATGACTTCACCTAAACCTACAACCACAACCTGAAATGGAAAAGAGAACCTTAATTATGTTCACAGAAACAAATACAAGGAGTGGTCCCGGATGTCCCTGTACTATAAATGTATCTTGGATTCATGGCCCTTTAAAAAGCCATTCAACCATCACCCCTTGGTAATGTGCCTATTTAGGCACATAAGTAAGCCATGTGTTATAAGTCATTAAACATCAGAATGAGGTTAAAGTGAAGAAACAAGAATGCTACAGGACTTAGTACATTCATTAGGGTGGGTGTCCAGGGAGTTATTAAGGTGGGTATCCAGAGAAACATAGGTATAGCTGTTGCTTTCAAGACTGAAATGGAAATACTGCAAGATATTAAAAAATAGTTTCAGTGAATTTCCTAATGCTAAGTGAATCCTAATTCCTCTGAATACTGATTAGAGAGCAACTTGATGGAAGAATTTTACATAGAAATGTTGAAACACAGATTTGGTGCCACATATTTTTTTCAGATTAAGCTAAAGCAGACTATTTAAATTTTTCAAGGTGACATAGCCCTAATGCCTGAGAAGAACCATTGACTTGACCGTGGCCTTGGTCTCTGCCTGTATGTTTTTTTATTAAATTACATTTTAGTAATGTGATCATTTCTCTTGTTTTGTTTCATTTCTCGCCAAAAAATACATATCATCTTGAAAAGGTTAATGTTAGCTTGGACTGATTCTTAATATAATTCTCTGCCAAATTTCCATTTTCTGAAATATACTATGTCTATATCTCTTATATATTAAATGGCAGTATACCAGGAATGCTACATATATATGTGAGACATGTATAATAGAAAGATCTAGACATAGAGGTAGAGGTGGCCATGGAAATGGAGGTGGAGATAGAGATAAAGGTAAGATAGAGATGAAGACAGAGACAGACATGTTTCTAACTGCAAAGATCTATAAGTACTTTGAAAGTCTATATGTAACTTTGCTGACCACTATCACCCCAATAAACTTTAATTTAAAAAAAAGAAACTAACAATACAATAAACTTAGTAAAAAAATCATTAACATGGTTATACAGATACATGGAAATTAGGAAGTAAAGGTAAGAAGAAAAGAAAGAAAGAAAGAAAGAAAGAAAGAAAGAAAGAAAGNAAAGAAAGAAAGAAAGAAAGAAAGAAAGAAAGAAAGAAAGAAAGTCTATATCTAACCCCTATGTTAAGTCTCAAACAACCGGGAGAAAAACCAATTATTCCTGGGCAATAGGCATTCTATCACTCTGTGAGACTGAAGTCTATCATTGTGAGACTGAATCTGCTGAATTTGATTTTCACAATAGATAGCTATCAGGGTTAGGCTATTTTTAGATTAAAAAACAGGATTTAATTAAATATTAGATAAATTATTTAGTTATTTTTCCCCTTACCATGACTTCTAGAGGTGCTGATTTGGTAAATTAAGACTCTTCTTAAAACACAGGATTAATTTTAAGTATATCTTTAGGATAGCAGGCAGGGCTATTAGAACATACATTTAAATGAATAATAATTTTTCATTGAACATTTTAGCAAAGAGCAGTAGTAAACATGCAGAACACTGGAAAAAATTTTTTTAATTATGGACTTAGGAAAAAAAAAGAACAATTATGAAAGAAAATAAAGAGAAATTTAATGTCTACTGATCCCCGACAATGTGCCAGTCCTTGACTTAAGAGGTTTCACATATGATATTGATGTTATCTCACTTAATTTTTGCACCTAATTTTCACAGAGACCTACATCTCATTTTTCCCCGTTTTTGCAGAGACAGATAATTCAAGGTAGGTGTAACTGAATCCAAAGTCACTGAGTGCTAATTAACTTTCTCCTCAATAATAGGTGTTGTAGAAGTTTTGGAATAATAGAGTAGAAAACACTAGAAATCTGTGGAAATAACTCTTCCTTTAATGCTCCCTCCCATCCTCTTACCCTTCCTCTTTTTTTTTCTCCCCTTTGAGGAATGAAAAACAGATTAAATTTCAAAGATCTGGAAATAGAAGAACAAATTCTACTACTCATATTTTGAAAGATGTGAAGGAAAGCTCTAGACCTCAATACACATTCTCCTAAATTCAGTTAGCCAAAAATATATATATATATATATGCTTTACATAAGAACAGGAAACAAGAGATAATGGCATTTATTAAGAAATATAGCTACAATATGTATTTCTGACTCAGAGAAACTCTGATTATTTGGTCAGAAAAAGAAGTAAGGACAGATTCATCTGTTCCTATGTAACTAAGTTAGAAATGGTAAATATTGTGAAATTTGCCTTTCTGCTAATGTGAAAGCTGAGAGGCTTCAAATTCATAAGGAAGTATTATTAATAATTAGAAATTGTGCAGGCATTCTATCTCTTCAAGAATCTGGCTTTCTCTGTTCCTCCTTGTCTCTGTCAGGATAGCAATCCTGTCCTCCCACCAATAGCTCCTTCTCCCTGATGAATATGCCGAAGTCTCCTCTACCCTAACAAACAAAACCAAGCAAACAAATCCTTGGCAGGCTTTTCCCCTCAAGGTGCTTCTCCCTCTGCATCATTTTCTTCATTGCCAAACTTCTGAGAGCAGTCAGTGGTCTCGTCCACAGATCCATCCCGTCTCTACAGGAAGAAATCGCCACCTCACTGGGAGCTGACCTGTTCCCCATGCCTCCTTCAACCTCTTCCCTCCTGACTCCTGAAATGCATTTCCTTGTTAGTTTGCTTCTCATCTCTCTCTGTTTATTTCTCATTCTCCTTGGATATGTCTTCCTAATTGTCTAATCCCTTGAATGTAGACTTTCCTTAAGACCAATTCATATTATTCACTCATAGATGTAAGTGCTGAGAAACTTGTTTACTTGAATAGAAGGGGGTGAAAGATGTTTTAACACTATCTCATGTCTTTAAAATCTATCAGCTGACATACGCTCCTCCTTTAATTTTTTTGAAAGCAAAGAATTGAAAGCTATATAAATACAAAAAATAATTGTAATACAGAGTTATTCACTTTCTTAACTGGGAACTGACACTTCCAACTGTCCCCTTATTATTGATTTTTGTTTCATTTTTGCAGAGGACAAATTCCAATTGGTGAAAGAAATGTGGTTTGCTTTTTTTTCTTCTTTTGGGGAGTGGGAGAGAGATTTCAAAGAAGGAAAAGGTGGTGGGAGAGGAAAACCAGAATTATGCCTGAAATTCAGGTGTGTGCTAAATGAATATGTTTTAGGAAAAAAATACATAAAGAAATTAAGAATCTGGTCAGGGATACTGTAGTATAAAGCACGGTCCAGTACTCCTTGGAAAGTCTCTGTGTACTCCCAGAATTATAAAATGCCACTTTCAAGACTGCTAATTTAAATTACATTTAACTTATATTTTTTGTTGCTTGACCCCAACAGCAATTAATACATACATTTGGAAACATATGATGACTATCAGGATTAATGCTCTGGAAATTCCTTTGCCTTTGCTTGCAATGCCCTCTACCTTTCTTATGTTCCCAGCACTCATATTTCAAATTTGCCTCAAGGGACCCCTTCTCCAAGAAGCATTCCCTGACTCTTCCAAACGTACTTATCCTGGAGCCCCAGGTCTTGCATGTTTACCTCATTAGGTATTGTAAATGTCTATTTACTTGTATGCCTTCCCATCCACCTCCCTTTTAGACTGTTTAAGATCCTGCTGGGCAGGGCTTATGTCATTTCATTTTGCACTTTTGTTAATAAAGCATACAGTCTATTGCAGGTGCTCAAAAATGTTAGTTAAATGAATGAATGAGTGGATGCACCATGAATGACTAATTAAGGAATGTTGAAAAAACAATGGGAAGAAAGAAATAGATATAGAAGGTACTGTGGAAGTTGAATTAACAAAAGACTTGATAGATTCTAGGAATTATGGGGAAACGATGAAACTTGGAAGGGGGCTGTGGCAGACTGGCTAGCAGTTCACTAAATCCATTACGATGCTTATTCTTGGACCATAGACAGACGGCATTTTCCAGCTTCCCTCACAGTTAACGTGGCTTTGTCATTGAGTTTTTATTCAAAGGAATATGATCAGAACCTCTGTGTACCACTTAACAAAACTCGCCAATAAACTTCTCACAGTGCTTTCCATATCATTTAATATTCACTGAAACTTATGGAGTGTTTGCCATTGCCAAGCACTCATTAATGCTTTCCATACATCAAACAATTTAATCCTCAAAACAAGGGAGGTCTCATTATCTCCATTTTATAAGTGATGAAATTGAGGTACAGAGAGTTTAAGTGCTTTGCCCAGGGTCACAGGTACTGCCAGTGGATATGATCAAGTCCGCACCTTCACCATCTTGTAATGCTGCCTCTAATTAAGATTCAATAATTGATTGTCTGATACAACTTACAGAAAGCTCTCTGAAGAAGTTATTTCAACTAGTTTCCCAGTTATGTGCCAGGCACAGGGCTGGCTGCTTTCACATGTGTTAGCTCATGGAATGTTGGTGTTCCCATTTTAAAAATGTGGAAAGTAAAACCTATAGATACTGAGGGTGCCAAATATATACACACATACACACACACACACACACACACACAATTTAAAGAACAAAACTGTGTTAATTGTAATACTCAATATATACCAATAACAAAAGATGAATACAAGTCACGTTTGACTTCTGCAATTACAAGAGGTGCTCAAAATGGTTACTATCAGCATCCAGACACTTCTGATTATGGCGAACTACTGCTTGAGCATAGATAACATCTCTTAAAATTTTTTGGCGCCCCCGGTATTAAGTAATTTAGCCTATATCACCTAGCTGATATTAGAGCTGTTTGTTTGTTTTTCCATCAGGTCAAGCTATAAGTAAGTAGAAACAATACACTCATTTATGAAATCAGACAAAACAAATAAATGGGCTCTTTCTGATAAAGTACTTGATCCCACAGTAACTGTGACATCTTGGAAAACCTGTCCTTCGCTTACATTTTTTTGAAATTCTATTACCTGAATCTATTGTTTGACCTGGCTCTGTTGTACAGAAAGTGTTCTTTCTTTATGTTCCCAAGTTCTCAATGTTCACATGAGTTGCTGTGAGTGATCTTGTTATGAATTCTCAGGTTTATAAAATGCTTAGAAGAATAATTGCACATACAAAGTTGATTTTCCATCAGTGAATCTACTTATAATGCTAGGTGTACTCCATGTCAATCAACACTTGATCCTGGACCCCTTCCCCTGCCGTTCCGCCTCTCCTCCTATGATGTGCCTAGGATTGTGTTAGGCATAGTGCTCATCAGGTTCCTATCCTTGGAGGGCCTTTTAATCCCACTGAATAGACAGTATTTCAACCATTAAACCAGTAAATACTTCATCACAATGGTATGTGGTCTTTTCTAAGGCAATTATACAAATAATTATAAAAAGCATAAGTATATAACATATATAATAAAATTATTTTTATATAATATAGCATATTAAAAGTTACATACATCTGTAATCAAAAGCTTTTTTTATACATAAGGGCCTTAATACTCCAGTGCAGAGATGTAATGCACAGCATAGGAAATGCAGTCAATAATATGGTATTAAGTATACCGTGACAGATAGTTACTAGACTTACCATGGTGGTCACTTCGTAAGGTATACAAATGTTGAATTACTATGTTGTGCACCTGAAATTAACATCATATTGTACGTCATTTATAATTTTTTTTTAAAAGTTTATCACAATGATCAGAAAGAGTCAGTAAAGGCTTCACAGGAATGTGGAATTTTGAGCTGGGCCATTAAAAGAAAAGATGAAATGTTCTACGAAATGTATAGAGGAGATGAATGGTATCTCAGCAGGAAGCAATATTTATAAGACTTTAAAGAGGAGAACTGAACCTGGAAGGGTGTGGTCATTGGATGTATTGGAAGTAATGGGATGGATGAGTTGAACAAACTTGAATGTTTGAGGCTGTAAATAAGAAGTGACTGAAATAATGAGGTTCATGTTCTTGTATGGCCCATACAGTAGATTTGAATACAACTTTTGAAATATTTGCTTACAATAGCCATTCATGACTTTATTGTCATATTTTGTACACAGTGTGATTTAGGGATCTGCTTCTACACACAACTTTGGTAAAGAAAATGCCAATGCAGCGGTATTTTTACATATTAAACTCTTTAAGAGTGAGAAGTTCACTAAAGCAGATTTTACTTTAAAAAAAGCATACAAAATTAGTCAATTTTTAAAACTGTGTTTGCACAAACATGGGCTAGTAAGAAACAGCACCGCTCTCACTGAGGCGGAGCATCTGCTTGTACTGACATAATTATTAATTACCATTAGATAATGAAAGCTTCACTCATGACTATGAAAAATGGCTGTTGGTTTGCAATTTCAGACCAACTGTCAGGATTTCTTCTGCTTTCTTGAAGAAAATAAATCAACTTATGAAGATGTAGAAAAGAAACTCACATTAACCAAATGTCAAATCAATGAAATTTTGTATTTACATACCTACTGGAGCCCAATAATATCACTAAATATGCAAACTTGAACCTCCTTAAATATGCATTTGTTTTGCTTAGACTGACTTTAATTTTACTTATGGAACTCAGTTAAGTTTAATTACTTCGTTGTTCATCCGTATTGAACTCGTGGGCTTCTAAGAACAAATCCACAGCTCTAAGAACAAATCTCAAATGACATGTTCAGAACTTAATCAGCATAAACATGAAAGGAGCGTTCTGCAAAGCATCCTTAACACAATCCTTCCAGGTTACCAACCTTCAAAACATACCTAGCAGGTCTCCCTTTTCTTCTAAAGATTTCTCAGGACACATTCTGAACACTCAGAGCCTACTCCTACAACGTGGAGAATCCAGTACCAATAATTTTCCTTTATGATGGCCCCTTTTCACAGTGCTGAATATTTAGTGATAAAGTTGTGCAAACCCATTATTTCTTATAAGCAGTTATTTTTTTTCAAAATTTATTTGTATTATGCTTCATTCCACAAAAGATGAAAAAACTTACCAAACTGATTTATTACAATTAGATAAGATACAAATAAAAATAGAAAATCAAGGCCAGGAGGAAAAGGCGAAGCATGCAGGCACTAATAAGTGACCTTGCACAATGTGTTAACCACACGTTAGCAAGGACGTTACAAAGCTCGAGGAAAAACCAGGGCCCTTGACTCTGTTCTCAAGTCTACCACTAATTACACCAATTCTTCTGCTTGGGATTTGAATCACTTTCCCATTAAATTCATAAACCCTTCCAGAGCACTTTCCATGCATTAGGGGCTGTGCTCAACATATGGAAGATGTGAAACTATGATCCTGCTTACAGTCTAGTGGAGAAGGCTGGCATATCACAGCTGGCTCCAGCCACGCCAAGTAGAAAGGGGTCAGTAGTAAAACAGACATGCAAGTGAGCTGAGGAGAGAAAGCAATTCCAACTTGGAATCAGGAAGGGTCTTAGGAGAATCAGGAGAAGGTGATATCTGAGGCTGAGCTTTAAACGACAGACAGAATTTTGACAGGGAACTGAGGAAGGAAAACGGCACTCCAGGCTGAAGAGACAGCCTGACCCCTTCTCGCCCACAGCGCTGTGTGGGACCAAACTGCCCCGCTACCAATTACCAGTGCGTGCTGACGATCCTCCCTGCTCCCCAGGTTCATTCTCGACTCCAGGGCTCTAACCATGCCTGGTTCCCACCTCACCATGAATCCTGCAACAACTCTTAGCTCATCTTCTGATCTGTGCAACCTCTGGGTCATAGTGCCTGTAACCACTTTTGTTAACTAAAAAATAGAGGCCGGATGCTCAGTTTTACTGATGGCAAAGCCTCCTGGTGCAGGCACCTGATCTACTATTGGGACACACCCCATCCAAAAGGCCTTAACACACGCTATCAAAACATTAGTATGTGTTATTTATTTTTTATGTATAAAAATATAACTTATATATTAAACACCTTATAAATATATATTTATTATTTATTTTTATTTATTTAAATACATACATTTGTTAAATAAATATTAACTAAATATTAATTTAAATTCATTAAAATACATGAAATAAAACAATAAATGAAAGTCGCTTAATAAAATCCCCCCTTTCAAGTCATTCTCCAGACTATAAGGTGTAATTTGATAATATATTAGTATAAGTTATTACAACAACGTTGCACCCCAAACAAACTTCTCATTTGTGTCCCACTCCCCTTACGTTGAGACCCAAACTCCTTAGCCTGGCTTATGAAGCCCTGCATAACCTGCCTCTGTTTAGCGCTCCTGCTTATACCTCGCCTTTCCTATCAACACAGGCTCTGCTCCAGCGATGGAATCCCTCAAACCATATCTTTTATTTCTAGGCCCTTTCTGATACTTTCAGGGACTGTTCACATTGTCTGATATTTCCTACCAACTTAAAACCTCCTTTCATTCTCTCATTGAAAATATACATAGAGATGATAAGAGGTTCCGTTTTAGGATAATCATTTGAGAATGAGCTGATACAGGTAGAGGCAACAGAACATGGTTTTTATGACAATCTTTTGATGCTCAAGTCTGAATTCCTACCAGGACATCTGCTAAGAGGGACTCAGGGAAACCTGTCTTAAAGAAACACTTCACAAGCAAGCCTGAAGCAGGTTGATATTGACTTCTGTCACAGTCAAATAAAGTGAGAGTTAAATAGCGCTTAGAAGCCTAAAGACTGTGCCTTGGTGAGTAGGAGTTCAAAGAACAGTCTCTGAAGCATGCAGAACGGTCTGCAGCGATGGTGCAGCAGCAGCCCAGGAGGAGGCTCTTAACGCTGCCTGGTCCCGATTCCACCCACCCCCAGCCTCCCTGCCTTGGCTACCTCCCATCCCTTCTTCACATTTCTGCTTGGGCATCATTTGCTAGAATCTAGGAGCCATTTTCTGGGATCTTTGCCAGGGTATTAAATCTGATATCACCGAAAAGTGCCCACAAACAATAGACTCACCATTAATCAATCTTATACACTAGCCTTCTTGTTCAAGCACCCTCAGAATTCAGTCTCATTCATGGGCCCTCCTGACTCCTGCCAGTAATTGCTAAGTTTTGCAGCACATTCGAGGTATATTACCCTTATCTGGACCAGCACGGCCAACTAGGTTATGCTGAGACTTAATCCTGGTTGTAGGCCTCATGGCCAAGAGAGATAGGGGGAGATACGAAGTGGGGAGTTAGGGTGAGGAAGGCTAATTCAGGCTCAGGGAATTCAATGGAATCTGGGAACTCAAGAATTGGGGATGGGGGAAGTCACTTAGTGTCCATGTCAAGGTCCCATTCTTTTTCAACCAGGGCACTAACCAGAGCCTCCCTGCCTTGGTGGGGAGTTGAATCCTCCCTGGAGCTGAGCTGCTCTGACAAGTCCTGGGCAGCAATTAAGTCTCCATAGCTTTCTCTGACCTCCTCTTCAGAAGATGAGAGCCTCTTGGTAAGATAGCTAGGCCGTCTGTCTTTCATATCTGGTTTTCATTGCCTATTAAAATTCCCTCAGGCTTTCATCATCATTTTCTTAGAACATCGATCAAATGTACACGGTGCCATCAAATTCCACTGTTCTTAAAGTTACTATTCCCTCACCACTTTGCAAATACCTGAGACACTGCACTGTACCATATCCCCTTCACTAGCATAACATCCCAATTCACCACTAGATTGAGTTTTAACCACAGGACCTATCTGCACTCTACCTACCAAAGACGAGGTCTTTGTTTCTGGCCCAACAGTGAGTGACCTATCTCCAAATCTCCACCTTGTCACTTGCTTACTGTGCAGTCTTGGCACCAATTGTTAGAGGCAGAATTCTCTGGGAAGCAGACTCTGACGTAGGGTTTCATGTTCACAATATTTATTGAGGTGTGCCCTTAAGATCCACACCTATGGAAGGAAAGGAAAGGTAGCAGGGAGTTGATCTGTAACACAGGCCTGCCATCCTCAGACAACCCCATGGCAAGTTCTCATGCTAAAAATGGCCCCTCACCATGATCCTTCTTTGGGATAAGTGGTTGTGCACTTGATCAGGCACTGGATCTCAGTACTGCCTTATTCAATTATCTTCTCAAATGTCCCCTTCCCCCCTATATAAAGTAGCCCTTCAGTTACTTTCCCGTATCCCTTTTTTCTTCATAGCACTTACTTGACAGTATATTTGTATTGTTGTTAATTATCTCTCTCTCCATTTAGAACATAAGCTCCCTGAGACCAGGGACTTCTGCCATTTACCTATATCCACGACAGTATATAAGAGTGCCTAGCACATAGTATCACTCTATAAAACTTGACTGCATTCATTAATTAATGAAAGCCAGTCCACAGAGAAGGTGAAGAATGAATTAGACACCAAAGAAAAGCATTGATGAGGGACCATGAGAAAGAGAAATGGTACCTTGACTTTGGACGCTTATAATCGCTCATGAGGTCAGATTGTATTATATGCCCTGTGAGATGCATACACTTGTATTCTTCAAAAATAAATATCCTCTATTTAAGCTGATTTTCACAAACATAAGTGTCTTACAACCAAAGGAAACCTGTCAAAGACAACTGGAAAAGATAGGTGTAGGCCAGACAATAACAATGGAGTGTAACTCTGGGGGGGCCATAAAAGCTTTGGGGCAGATTGACACAATCAGAGGTGGGCTTTGGGAAGATGATTATAGCAATATTCATCCATCTAACATTCATTCAATTAATGGTTACTGAGAAACTTCAATATATTATTCTAAGCATTACATATACTTGGGTCTTTGCCCTCAAGAAATAGGTAATAAACAAATACATATGTCAATAATATATAATGGCAAGCTTTGTCTATGGGAGAAAGTCTTCAACACAGAGCTCAATTTGAAGGCTACTGCAATAGCCCAGACAAGAAAAAAATCTTCGTTCAGGATCTAGGGAGTGGCAACGGCAGGGGAACAGGATAGAAACAAAGCAAGGTACATGTGGAAGTACAAAGGGAAGACTGTGTATCTGATGGGAATAACAGTGTCAGTATTTTAAATCTCAATTATCTGAAGAATGAAGGTAATTTCATGGTTACAGAGAATCCTACAAAAATAATAATTGGCTTATGAAATAAGAGATGTGGTTAGTTAGATTATAGACATGTTCCATTTTAGATACACACAGGGTATCTAGAGGGAGATTATAAAGCAAAAAAAGATCTAAATGATAATAATAAAACATTTGGTAATACACTCAGGTTTGGGGAGGAAGAAAAGATCCTTATCGATTCACTTCATTTCACTGTACTGCAGTGCCTCATTGCACTGCTAACATTACAGGGGTTGAAGGGGGATTAGAGAAAATAATACGTGTGAAAATATCTTACAAATCACATACAAGCAACGCTTTCTAAGAAATGGCATCAGCTGATACTGGAAAGTCAAGGAAACGGGATCTGGCAAAGGCTTCTGGGTGCTGCCATTAGGTGGTTGTGGACCAGGTGAAGTATTATGTAAAGAGAAAAAGTGACCCTTCCTCTCTAGGTCCAGAGACTAAGTAAGATGAAAAAAATACGCCCCATTTATATATCTGAAAAACATGCAAAAAATCATATTAAAAGGAAACGTTTAAATGCTTTATTGCCAAAAGTTTTTTTTTCTCTTTGAACTCAAAGTCAGGTTCCATTGTGTAATGGTTAGCACTCTGGACTCTGAACTCAAAGTCATGAACAACCACCCTGTTCACTTTTGTGTCCCCAGCATATAGCAGCACAGCATCTCACACATGAGAGGCAGTCAATAAATTGTGACTGATGAGCTGCGTGAAGGAACAGCAATCCCCATTCTCTTCCTTCCTGAATATCTTACCTATTCCTTTAGGCTTTACCTCTCCCAGTAGCTCTTTCTAGCTCTACAGACATACAAACAAATTATAGTAGGTAGCTATGCTTTTAGATTATGTGGCCCACCAAGAATTGAATATGCAATCGATATTATACAATGATCAACTAAGATTTACTTAAGATGATGCATAATCATTTAAAGTCATTTTTATTTAAAAAAAATGAGGATAGAATTACCCCCCCAAAAAAAAAATAGCAATCAAACAAACATATTTGCAACTTTGATTTTTTAAAAGCACTTAAAATCTTTACTAAGCCAGATTGCTGATTACTGCAGGTTTATTTTTTGTTTGTTTTCCTCATAAACTAGAGGGTGTTTCCCCCTGCAGGAAAACTCAAGTAATTTCAGTTATACAAAGATTGGGAATGGTTATTTTTGTTGGGAGAAAACATTGGCCATACCTGGAAAGGACTTCTGAGCAAAGGCAGCTGGGAGGAAGTGGCCACAGAAGTACGTACATTCCTCTGTATAAATTTTGAGAAATCCAGGTGAAGAGGGCATGCTCACTGTTTCCTCCATCCAACATAACTCAAACGAAAGGAAGCACAAACCATAAATTTCCTTTTTCTGGTTTGTCCTTAGAACAGCCATGGGATCTCTGATTACAGAGCAAGAATAGTTAAGGAGATGGCTGAGAAGATGAAGTAGTTCGTGATTATAATGCTGTGATGATTCGAGGTTCATTTTATTATTGTTATTCTCCCATCAACTTTTAACATTTTACTTGTTTATCTACTGGGCTTTGTTTTGTTTTGTTTTGATGGGTCATACAAGGTAAGAATCTAGTGATATTTCTTTTCCAAAACTTGAAGTACTGTTCTTAGATGTATTTGAAATGTTATTTCATCTACATTGACCTACACAGGTTGCAATCTGACAGCTCCCTTCTCCACAAAGATTAAAATTTCAAATACTCAGTGAGTGATGAAGGTCACCAACAAATCAGTAGAGGTGGCTGCCCCATGCCAAGGACAATAAAGGGCATGCACCCCACCCAGTTAGTGCAGGAAACAAAACACGTTCTATGTATTTCAAGCAGAAAGAGATTTAATACAGGAAATTCTCTACACGTTATGCTGTCTCACAATCAACGCCATCTTGCATATATTTTTCTGCCTGAAATACTTCCCACCCTCTTCTCTGCTTCAGAGGACAGTCTTTCCTTGTTCACACAACCTATTATTTATGTGACACCCAAGGTCATTAATCACTGTGCACTACTTCAGGGGTTGTACTGGGGAACTGAAAAAGCCAGAGAGCAGCTATTCAAGTGGAGTTGGCATTAACTGGGCACTCAGCTCAAGAGTCAAAGATCCTTCAGTGGATAACAATTTGGTTTGCATTCCTCTCACTAATGTTCTCTGAATGTTGCCTTTTACGCATTACCTATTGTTGAAGTATATTCTAAAGAACGCTTTGGTCATCAGTACAGTTACACAATCAGAGCTGAGGTGCCTCATCTTAACATTTGTGCTATAAAGGATTTCATGTAATCCTGATGTTCATCTTATTTAGTGACGACTGGACATTGGTGTGGACACTTACGGTTCTTGGTAAGATCTCTTATCAAGCAATCTAGACGCTTTGACCTAGAGAGGGCTTTTATATATTGGTCATTCAATACTGTCTAGTTACCTCAGCTCCAGAGAAGAAGGGCTATGTGCGCTCATCACTGTAAAACCAACACTAACTGCAACAACAGGAATGAGTAGGATGAAATAAATACCGGCTGAATGAGTGAATATAAGAGGTCTACGTATTGAATACATGAGATCCTCAAAATAGGAGGGAAACGTGACTACTACTCCTATCTTTCCAGAGAATGGCTTCTATTGCATACTTTAGAACGTCAATATCATGGTGTAGAAGGTGACTGTGAAGAATGTTTAAATGTGCAGAGAGACACCAGACTAACTTGTTTTTACTACATGCCCTGGAATTCTAGTTCCAGTAACATCTACATGCTTCTTAAAATTTTCTGGCCACGTCATATTTTATTTCTTCGTTTGTTTCCCCTACAGTATTGTGATTTCCTTCAGGTCAGGAACTATACTCCTATGCATCTTCTAGAACCCAGCACACAGGATGTGTTCGATAAATGCTTGTTGACTTGAATATAAATGGTCTCTGGGTTATTATCCCGGTGATCTGCTTTCCAGCTAGTCATGAGGCCTCTACATTACTGAAATAATGAAGCAGCTGAGACTTGCCTTGGTGTTTTATCTGTAAGAGCCTTTTTTGGCCTAACAGTTTGGGGCAGTCAGGAGATTATTTTGTAAGCGTAGCTCTTGGTATAATGTCCTCCAACCTTATGCAACAGCCTGTCTTAGCTAAGCAGGAGACGGGGCTTAGAGGCTTGTAGAAAGTGAATTCAGCTGTAGAGTAGATATGAGTCACTGGTTCACATAGGGGCTATTTCTTCCCCTGCAAAAGGTAGCATACGGTTTACTGTTATAAATGGTTTTTCACTTACAATATCCTGGAAATTACTCCTTATCAGTTTCTAGTTTGTTTCTGTTTTCTCTTTCCTTATAGTTGCATAATACTCCGTGGTGTTGATGTGCAAGTTTATTCAACCAGTTTCCCATGTATGAACATTTAGGTTGTTTGCCATATTTTACAATTACAAATTATGCTGCAATGAATAGAGTTCTTCATATGTACTTTTTTTTTCATCAGCAGCAGCATCTTTATTTCTTAT
Organism: Hipposideros armiger; assembly: GCF_001890085.2. Lineage (NCBI taxonomy): Eukaryota > Metazoa > Chordata > Mammalia > Chiroptera > Hipposideridae > Hipposideros > Hipposideros armiger. The sequence continues at coordinate 4,796,568 of NW_017731408.1, read as the reverse complement.
ATGAGAAAATATTTTGTGTGTGAAATAAACACTTTTTTAAATTAGTTTCAGCTGTACAACACAGTGCAATAGTTATACTTTTTAACCCTCAAAGTGACAGCCTTCCTATCCCAGTCCGCCGCCCCACCATTGGATTAAGCAACTGTGGTATATATGTACTTTTATTTCCATTTGCCTCGTATACATTTGCTACCTGTGTATATTTTGCCTTTATGAATTGCTTTGCTTTTTTGAGTCTATCTCTTCTGTAGATCAGAATGGGAACCTGTTGTGTGAGCCAATGAGATATAAGCCCATTCACAACAATCTTACTATCCCTAGGATATAATTACTATGTGTATTGTTATATTTATGTTTGTTTTTCCTCTATAGGACTTATCTTTATTCTTTTTGTTTGCTTTAGAAGGTTTGTAATTTTGCTCTACTGATTACCTTTTCACTTATATCTTTTATAAGCTTTTAGTCTGTTTTCTCATTTGACATTTTACCACTGGTTTCTCAGTTATCAATGGCATTTTCTGACTGCTACCATTCACAAAAAAAAAAGCTAATTCCACCTTCCTCTTTCCCTCTCCCATCTCCCAATTTTAGTTGCATTTTTTTCCTATTTTGTTACAACATACACATTTATACATTATATTGCTACCGTCAGTCCCACCTTTTAGCCTTATATCTACAATTAAATAGTTGAAATTCTGTCAATGTTTTTGCTCAAGTTTCCCTGGTCATATTTTAGGTAAAAGCTCATCATCTAGTAGATTCCTTAAAGAAGCCTCAGGAGGATATTCCCTGAGTTATGACAAGAGGGTTTTGTTCTGTTTGTTCTTTTTCATGTTCCCAAATGTTTGAGGGTATTTCAGTTTAGACTACTGTGTAACAGCTTTCTGCTAATTAGTGTTTGGTATTTGAGAAAATTTTCATCAGCTGAGTTTTTTCATTTCTGTTTTCTTTTCATAGTGGTTTTGTAAATAAGTAGACTGCATTTGTGTGCTTGTTTCACAGATACGGTTGGTAGTTTTGAGTGGTTCACAAGATTCCAAGTTCAAGAATGCCCCCTGCTCAGTGTAGTCAAGTACAATTTCTTGAATGAATTTTTTTTGTGGGTGATAGGAGTTGTATGTCTTTACTTTTGGGGTTCTCATTTGTCTTGCAGGATCCTAAATTGCCCCTTTGGCATATTTTCCCCACACCACCCCGAATCCTTTTGACTCTCCTCTCCAAGAAGAGGCCGCGTGTACGTACTGCTTGGATGTATTTGAGTATTTTCACAATTGGGGTGGAGTGTTAGCTCACTCTTAAGCCCTCTACCTCCATTTTTTTCTATGCAGTTTTCCAGACTCCTCTACACACATCCCATGGCTCTCCACAGAGGTTTGCATCAAGAGCTCAAAAAATAGCCCTTCTGGAAGAACAAAGCTGGAAGCAACACACTTCCTGATTTCAAATTATGTCACAAAGTTATAGTAATCAAAATGTACAGTATTAGCATAAAAGCAGACACATAGATCAATGAAACAGAACAGAGAGCCCAGAAGTAAACCTACACATACACATCAATTAATTTAGAACAAAAGAGCTAAGAAGACAAAATTAGAAAAAGGACCGTTTTTCCAATAAATGGTGTTGGGGAAACCAAACAGCCACAAGTAAAAGAATGAAACTTTACCAGTAACCTAAGATAAGGAACAAAGATCAGGAAAATGACAAGGATGCCCACTCTCATCACTTTTATTCAACATAGTATTGGAAGTCCTAGCCAGAATAATTAGGCAAGAAAAAGAAATGTTATTCAAATTGGAGAGAAAGAAGTAAAATTGTTTCTATTTACAGGTGACATATTATATATAGAAAACCCTAAAGACACTACCCAAAACTGTTAGCTCTAATAAATGAATTCAGGAAAGCTTCAGGATACAAAATAAGTATACAAAAATCATTGCTTTTCAATACACTAGTAACAAACTATCAGAAAGAGTAATTAATAAAACAATATCATTTACAAGTACATCAAAAAAACCCAAAAACCCTAGGAATAAATATAACCAAGGAAGTGAAAGACCTATACACTGAAAATTAAGACACTGATGAAAGAACCTGAAGAAGACACAAATAAAAGACATCCTGTGTCATGGACTGGAAGAATAAATATTGTTAAAATACCCATACTCCCCAAAGCAATATGCAGATTCTACATAATCCTATCAAATTCCAATGGCATTTTTCACAGAAATAAAAAAAAAATCCTATAATTTGTACGAAACCATGGAAGACCCCAAATAGCCACAGCAATCTGGAGGAAGAAGAACAAAGCTGAAGGCATCATACTGCTTTGTTTCAAACTACATTACAAAGCTATAATCATCAAAACAGTATGGTATTTGCATAAAAACAGACACATAAGTCATTGGAATAGAGAACACAGAAATAAACCAATGCATATATGGGCGATTAATTTACAACCAAGGACCCAAGAGTATACAGTGGGGAAGGGATAGTGTCTTCAATAAATGGACTAGGAAAACTGGATGGCCACATGCATAATAAAACTGGATCCCTATCTTACAACATATACAAAATGAAGTAAAAACTTTAATATAAGACATGAAATAATAAAACTCCTAAAAGAAAAGGGGTAAGCTCCTAGACTTTGGTCTTGGCAATGATATTTAGGATACGACACCAAAAGCAAAGGCAGGAAAAGCACAAGTAAACAAGTGAGGTGACTTCAAACTACTACGAAGCTTCTGTACAGCAAAAGAAAACATTCAATAAAAAGGCAACCTAAAGGAGAAAATATTTGCAAATCATTTATCTGATATGATGTAATATCCAAAATATGTATTCATTTTTTATACAAACTATACAACTCAATAGAAAAAAACAAGGTGATTTAAAAATGAACAGATGAGGGCCAGCCGAATGGCTCAGTTGGTTAAGAGCTCGCTCAAGAGTTTGAGCTCTGAGCAACAGTGGTTCGAGTCCAGCCCGAGCTGAGCAGCCGCTGAGCTGCCAACAGGTAGCAGGATGGCTCAGCTAAAAAAAAATAAAATAAAATAAAAAAAATAAAAATGAACAGATGATCCGAATAGACACGTTTACAAAGACATGCAGATGGCCAACAGGTACATGAAAAGCTACTTAATATCACTCATGATTAGGCAAATGTAAATCAAAACCATAATATTGCCTCACACGTTAGAGTAGCTATCATGAAAAAGACAAGAGGTAACAAGTGTTGGTAAGAATGTGGAGAAAAGGGAACCCTTGTGCACTGTTGACAGAAATGTAAATTGGTCCAACCATTACAAAACCAGTATGGTCACCAAAAAATTGAAAATAGAACTACCATATCATCCAGCAAGTCCACTTCTGAGTCTTTACAAGAAGGAAATAAAAATACTAACTTGAAAAGATATATGCACCCAATTTCATTGCAGCATTATTTATGCAGCCAAGACATGGAAGCAACCTAAGTGTCCATCAACGGATGAATAAAGTTCACACACACACACACACACACACACACACCACACACACACACACACAAATATGGAATACTATTCAGTGATAAAAAAGGAAATCTTGCCATCTGTGACAAAATGGATGGAACTTGAAGGCATTAAGCTAAGTGAAATAAATCAGGCAAAGACAAATACTGTATGGTCACATTTATATGTGGAACCCGAAAACAAAACAAAAATAAAACCTGAACTCATAGATCCAGGGAATAGATAGGTTGGCGTCTGCCAGAGGTGGGGGGTTGGGGATAAAAAATGAGTAAAGGGGTCAAAAAACACAAACTTTTGGCTATAAAATAAGTTATGAAATGGAATGTACAGCATAATGACTATAGTTAATAATACCGTTTCGTATATTTTAAAGTTGCTGAGAGAGTAAGTCTTAAAAGTACTCATCACAAGGAAAGCATTGTAACTGTGTGGTGATGAATTTTAACTAGATTTGGTGATCCTTTCACAATATATAAATATTGAATTATGTTGTATACCTTAAACTAATATATGTGAAATATACCTCAATAAAAATCTCTTCTGGAATTTGATGTCCATATTTTTACTTAAGGTAGTTTGCAAATTGTAGTGTTGCTAGTTATGCTGAAGCTATGGATCATGTGTCACTTGGTTTTTACTGTTCTGTATAGTTTCTAGAGAAATGTGTAGAGATTTAGTTTTTGGTGACCTCAATTATCCTTTTAATACTAGGTTCCAAATTTTATTCCCCGTAGCCAACTGATTTTAGGAATCCTCCATGATACAAAAGGCTGAGTGAGGGATGGCAGCATGGCACACAGTCCTCCAGACAGTCATGCACCATTTCCACTTGAGGGCAGCGCGGCTGGACATGCTGAAATGGATGTGGCAATCAAATAACACACAATTCATGAGGGTCAGTCTCCATTAATCCTAATCACTAGCTCAGAGCTGTTTCTCAGAAGGAGGTGAATTATTTACCTAAGAGAGCATGGCTTTATCCCAAATCTTAAGAGGTCTTCACTATGTTTTTCCTGTAAGAGATTATACATGCTTCACACACACATCATAATTAATGACACATTCAAATACACTGGACCCATCGAGTCCAAAGGGATGAAGTGTATAGCTGCTTGCACTGCTGCATTTAACACTTACGTCTATTTGCCCTGGATCCCTACTCAATACCCTTAACTTCTGGTCACTGCGTAAATAAACCAGTGTAGGTTTCCCTAGTGCGTTTCTGTTTAGATTATGGTTCACAAGAGATCTTTATTTTGTTTCTGAGAAGAGTTATATGTCTTTTCATTTTAAAAATACAATAGATTGGTGATAGATTGATATATACAGACAGATAAATTTATCATTGCACTGTGTTTGGAACAAAGGATACTTTTAAAGTGTGATCTCAGCCACCTTCCTCATAATCACTTAGTTTTCTGTAAAGCCTTCCACAGTTTTGTTTGTAAATGTTAAGTACATACAAATGTTTTCTCCCTCTTTATCCAAAATACAGCATAGTATATTACACATATATTTCTGAACCTTGCTCTTTTCCACTTATTATGTCTTTCTATATTAGGAATAAAGAGCGAGCATCCTTATTCTTTTGTATAATGACTGAGTATGCACCAATAAATGTATTTTATTTAATCAGTCCCCTAATGATAGGTATATTCAGGTTACAAACCATGCTTTAATAGCCTTTTACATACATAACTTCACACACACGCGCGCGCAAATATATCCCAGAAGGACTGCTGTTCAAAAAACTTTATTCATAATTCTGAATGATGGGTGCCAAGCTGCTCTCTATACTACTTATACCAATTTATAATCCCACCGTAAAAGTATGAGAACGCTCTTTTCCTAAAAGGCTTACCGAAAGTTTGTAAAACTTTTTAATTTCTGCAAATCTAAACCTTTATATTTCTCTGAGATACTGCATCTTTTTATACTTTTAAAGGCCATCTGTCTGCCTATTCACATATTTTATACATTTTTTTCTTGAGTGGATGGTCTTTTTTTATTGATAACTGGAAATATTAAATATTAGCCCTTTGTGAAATTATCTGCAATTATTGTTCAAGTTTATCATTTGTCTTCTGACACCATTGGTGCCTTCTTCCCATTCAGGCTTTTCTTTTTAAATTGGACCTAACAACCTTTTCTATTACGGCTTCTAGATTTTGAGTCAGTTACAGAAAGAAAACTTTCCTACTCCAACTTTGTAAAAGAAAAACTAGAAAAGAGAGATAAAGTTAAACTTTCTTCATAACCTTTCATACAGCTACACAATGAGTTGATCAGCAAAGTTAATGTCAGTATCAAAGAGTGAAAAGATTTTGTCTATATCAATTATGTAAACCATCATTAGAAATTCATTAGAAATGTACACTACTAAATTATTAAAGTCAAAATAACCAGTATTGTTTTTTTTTTCTGCTTTTACTTTTATTAGCATTTATTTGATGTTGAATTTACTCCCGGGTCATAAGTTTTTGTTTCTTCAGTTTCTTCTGGGAGATCTTTTTCTTCTGTGCAACTTCCTCTTCTGGTTTAGGAACAATTTGTTCCTTTTCAGTTAGGATCATCTCAATGTGGCAGGGAGAGCTCATGTAGGGGTTGATCCGTCCGTGAGCTCTGTAAGTTCTGTGCCGCATCTTGGATGTGCTCTATGACTAGAAAGTCTACATCTAAACCCTTAAGTTCAGCATTCCTCTCTGCATTTTTAACCATGTGCAGTAAAACTTCTGCATTCTTTTTGGGCCACCGACCCTGCGTCCAACCTCACTGTTTGGCCTGGGCACACCTCCCAACTCCACCATTGTAACGACGGAAAGGCACACATTGTTTTTGTAATGTGACATCCTTTAGATACTTGGTGGCTTTTCGGATATGCATACCCTTGATGGCCTGGGCAGTTTCATGAGTGTTCTTAAAATAAACCAGTAGATTCGAACCTCTCGATTTACATGATGATTTTGTGGGGTTCTCCAGGTCAAGAGAATAGCGAACCATTTTGAGAGGTCACCTCAGGCCGCTTTCGGGAAGAGCCATTTAATTATTCATAAGGGGGAAATTTCACTGGGTTCATCAACAAGATATTTCTTTAGTCCTCAAAAAGTATTTTTGTTACTATGTTTCATAAAACTAACAATTTTCTGCAAAATCCTTTGTTTTGGTCCCATGAAGACACTCAGCCAATGACTATACTAGTAAAGGAAATTGTTCTCAAGAAAAGGTCAAAATAATTGTGAAAGCTAATTTTTTGTGCTAATTATACTAATAATCAAAAATAAAACACATGCATATTAGAAGCATCACATATTTAATGTCAAAAATTTGAATTCAAGTACAAAAATTAAACAACACATGATTTCAACATTAAAAAACCATAACACTTATTATTCAAACTATACAGTGAATATCAAAAACACAAATGAGGCATAACTATAAAAATCTTAAATACATTAACAGCAAAATTACAATTTATTTCTACAACAAATAATTATCAACTAAAATATTTATAGTTATTTTTAAGGACCACAATGGTAGATTGCTTTTCTTCTTTAGTACTGGGTAAAATTTGCATCTTACTTTTTGCCCTTCATTTCTTTCTACATAATAGTTAGATGCTTCTGTTATATAACGGTTCTAATCTCTAGTACAGATAGTGATCCTTGGTAATCAAATCCAGTGTAACCATCGTCTGCAAGTACTTTTATATTGTGAAATGCTATGTAGCAAAGTTATTATGCAAAAATTTAACATAAACTACTGAGTTCTGTTGCCAACTCTGGAATCAGAAGTATTTAAAATTCCAAAAGTTTAAAAAGAATAGTTGTTTGTTATACCATTATCAAAAGAAACCACTGAGTAACTTTTTAAACTTACCATTTTTACAAGTTCTACAACTGTGGGTTATTCTGAATTATGGGTGATGTTTATTTTACTATGTTGAAATAAATCCATACATATATACATACATATATATATATATATATATATATATATATATATGCCATTTTAAAACCGAATATGCAAACCCAATTCTAAAATAAAACAGTATTTTAATTTGCATGTTTTACAAAGAAACTTTCATACTCATGTTTACAGTATTTTCTTCAGAAGAATGAGGCCTGATTGGAGATATACAGTCGCTGTCCAACATGGCTGCCATTAGCAAGTGATACTGGTGGTGACAAGGGATAGACTGGATAAGAATAAGGCCGTGCAGCATAAGGAAGCACGCTGGGAGTCCCAGAAGAGAGGGCAGCGCTAACAGGGGAAAGACTATTTATTGAGCTGCGATGGAAATTGTAGTCTGTAAACAAATACATGAAGAATTATGCTGCACATCTTTGTGGATACAAATTTATTTCAAAGAGACAAAGCATTAAAACTATAATCACATTTTAATATAACTTTCTCACACTCAAAATCCTGATAATACTTATTGTTGATAAAGACTGATTCAGCTTCACTGCACGGCAAATCCTGACATTTTTTTCAGTCAGTATTATATTTCTTTCACTGACAACGTTTCAGAGATCTTACTAAAATGCATTCTTGGATATCTATTTCCTGGATATCTATTCAATGTTTTCTTTTTTTTTTTTTTAATCAGAAAAAGAAAATCTCTGATTTCTCTTGCTCCATAATGAAGCTCCTTTTAAACTTAGTTTTGATGCTAAGGGTTAGTCCATGAAGAAAAGAAATAACAGTGAATTCATATTTGCTTCTTTTTTTGAAACTGTATTAGGCACCAAACCAGCAGAAACATTCACCGCTGGACTGCAAAAACTAACTATCCAGTATTTCATTATTTCAATACTAATATAAATATTTTTACAACTCAACATACAATTTAACATTGGATTCTACTTGTACCATAAACCAGTAAAATGAATCATCTTTATAAAATAAACTTCAAGAAACCATTATCAACTTATAGTATAGAAAAATCTAAAAATTAAACCAAATTTTTAAAAAATCATATTTGAAATATTACTGTTCCATAATAAACATTCATCTAATGCAGCAATAATTTCCTGCTTCATTAATTGTAATGTTTATAGATGTGTGTGAATATTAAAGACCAAATTTGCAAATCCTGTACTTTCCAAAAACTCAACTATGTTCTTTAGTGTAGAATAAGCCAAGGATGTGACGATACTATAAATAATTATTTATAAAAGTTTTGGTGTTTCTAACAATAGTCAAAAAAGAATTAGGTTATTTAATGTACTGGTAAGGTTTTTTTCTATATTTTACTGGAACTATAAATGAGGCCTAAAACATACAAGCATTAAGTTAATGTTGTCATGCAACTTAATATTTAGCCAACAGGAATGAGGTCAACTGCAGAAGAATGAGTTCAAGCAACATCAGAAATGACCTAGTTAGGAAAAAAAATGGAAAAAAATAAATATAGGTTAATTTCTAGCATTGTAAAACTCCAATAATTTTATAACCATTGTATTTTTATTAATGGTACCATAAGATTAATAAAAGCAGTTTGTTCCAAGACATAAATACATTGAAAACATCCAGTACAAATTCTTTTCAGTATTTTGAAATTGGATAAGGAATTACTTTGACACCAAAGTAGGATAACTCCAGGTATCACAGAATTCTCCTCTTAAAGGATCCACTTTGTCTGAATGGTTACGGTATTAAGTGTAAATAGAAAACTTAGTGCTCCTATAATTCAAATAATTGTTTTTAAAAAAGTTCTGACTCTTTCCTCCTAAAGATTACACAAATTCAATCAAATCCTTTTCAGCCATGTATCTGTGACACAACTTGCCCTTTCAAATTTTATCAATGTAGTCATAGACAACAAGATTTAGAAGAGCAGATCTTTAGTTACATTTCTGTAGGTGGAGAAATGTTTTTCAGAAAAATTACTTTCACTTTGTGTTTATCATTCAAGAGCTTATATGGCCTACTCATGATATGTGGATAGAAGAGTTTTCTTCAGAGGAAGATTTCACAAAGATAGCCAGACAACTGACTAATGGCGGAACGCTTAGGTCTGAAAATGCGCCTTGCTGATAGTACCCTACTGTAAGCCTTTAACTTAAAAATGCAATAATCAACTGATGCATTCTCACTTTTTTAAGGAGACTAAAATAAAAAATTAAAAGTTGCCATTGATGACTTTATTCACACAGGATAAATCAAGAGAAGAAAAATTTCCGCAAATACTACAAAGATTAGGACATAAAAAGCTTCAGATGTTTATAAGATTTCATAAAGTTGTACAACCAAAGCCACTATTCAGAATACTTTCATCACTCCCAACAAAACTCTGTATCTATTATAAGTCTTTCCCCATTCCCTCTCCCCTAGCCCCAGCAACCACTGATTTTTCTGTTTTTACAAATTTGCCTATTCTGGATTTTTCCTATAAATGGAATCATACAATTTATGTGGTCTTTTTAAACTGGCTTCTCAGCATGTTTTCAAGGTTCATCCACGTTGTAGTATGTATCAGAACATCTTTCCTTTTTATATTCATTGTATAGATTTACCACATTTTGTTTATCGATTCATCACTCAATGGACATTTAGGTTGTTTCCACCTTTGGGCTGTTGTGAATAATGCTAAGAAATAATGTGTGCAAGATTTTGTGTGGATATGTTTTCAATTCTCTTGAATAAATATATCTAGGAATGGAATTGCTGGTACATATGGGTAACTCTACGCTTAGCTTTTTGAGGTACTACCAACTATTTTCCAAGGCAGCTTATACCATTTTACACTCCTAACAGCAATGTATGAGAGTGAAACACCTGATATTTTTATCTATAAAATACATTTCCCATATCTTTAATACATATTTTAAGCATTTCTTTACTTTTTTATGGGATATTTATCAAAATTTTTGAAAAAGTCCTCATTTCACCATTTTATTATTTCAATTGCTAACATTCAAATAGCCATAACCGAAATAACTCAATAGCTTTCCTTCACTAAACCACTGAATTTCATCTGCAAAATAAAGGTCTTTTACAGCACTGTACATACCCAGAACATAAAATACGGCTGACTAGGTTCAACCATAGAGATAAAAAAAAAATCTATATTAAAATATAAATAACATTTATCGTTATTTGTACTTTCCATGTTAATACAGAAAATCAAAAGCTAAGTATAAAGTAGAAGAATTTTCGGACTTGCTAGTTATTAAGCAACTTAAAACTTGTGAAATATTTAAAAATCATTAACTAGAAAATTTTAAGTGATACTTTTGGCTGAAACACATTAGTATTATCAAATTCATTGGTATTTTTATCTCATTTACCTTCCCTATTACGGTTACATTTTGACAAAATCAAAACAAGGTAGTTTTGTATTCTATTTAATTTTTCCTGTCAGGCAACTGAGCAAAGGGCAAGAAGTGGCCATGAAGTGACCAAAGTTTTTTTCAAAAGAGTAGGCCTACCGAGTAGTTTAGGCCAGTGTTTCTGTTTTAGATCAGTCATAGGAGGCTCCAAGTATGCTAATCTTAGTAATGGATGGCTGGATAAGGTTATCATCTACAATTGCTTCCTTATAAAGCTCTAGTTGATTAACTCTCTATTTTAACTACGGTAATGATATTTTTCAGATTCAACTTTTTGGAAGAAATCTGCTATTGTTTTTTGGTTTTTTTCTGTAGTTAGGGTTAGGTTTAGGGACAGGGTTAGTTAGGGACACGGTTACGGTTAGGTTTAGGATTAGGTTTAGGGTTTGGGCTAAGGTTAGGGACATGGTTAGGGTTAGGATTAGGGACAGGGTCAGGGTTAGGGTTAGGGACAGGGTTAGGGTTAGATTTACAGTTAGGGACAGAGTTAGGGTTAGGGTTAAGGTTAGGGTTAGGGACAGGGTTAGGGTTAGGAGTAGGTTTAGGGTTCGGGCTATGGTTAGGGACAGGGTTAGGGTTAGGGACAAGGACAGAGCTAGGGTTAGTGTTAGGGTTAGGGTTAGCGACACGGTTCTGCTTTTAACGAAATTATTTTAAAAATTACAATACATTTTCCCATATAATTTTGAAAGAGTGATTTGGGTTTTAAATTTTTACTGTGAAATTTTTATAGTGTATAACAATTATCATAAAATCTGTCATATCTGTACTTTTATTTTTCATAAATTACAGTTGTTTCATTCTAAATTATCTGAAGATTATAGTTTAAACCTTCAAAAACAAGAGTGTGAAATTCTAGAAAATGCAAATTAGTCTATAGTAAAAGCAATCAGATCAGTGGTTGCCTTCCTGGGAAAGAACATAGCAGGAATGGATTATGTTAGGGGTGATGAAAATGTTTGTTTTCTTGATTTGTGGTGTTGTTTCACAAAAAAAAAACATAATTCAAAACTGGCCAAAATTTAACTTTAAATGTGTGTATTTTATTGTATTTCAATTATACCTCAATATAGCTATAAACAAACCTAAGTGTTTGAGTTAGTTTCAGTGTTTCCCAAACTACATCCTATACAATTGAAGTACCTCAAAACAAGAATCCCTTAGCCAAAATATTCTTGGGAAGAATTTAGGAAAGATGAGTTTAACAGTTAAACAGGTTGCTACTACAATTATTTAATATGCTAATATGCATTTGATTTCCCAGGGGAGTACACAGTAGTTTGACCTTAGAAACGGTTATTTTCACTGAACAACTTTACGTCAGTTTAGGAAGAACTTTTAATGGTGATAATATGTAATAGGGAAACTTTAAAAACAGAAAAACTGATGAAATATGTTAAACAAAGTGATTACAAACTCAAATGCCTTCAGAGCCAAGATGTAACAAACAAAAAAAGAACTCAAAGAGAACCAAATGGAAAACAACAGGTGTGCAGCTATTTGTACTAAAATAAAGCCTCAATGTTTTCCTTTCAAAACGCTAGAAAGACCAAAAAAAAAATAAATATAGAGCATCCAGTTTGCTAACTTTGTATTAAAAGATTAATTATGTCAAATTCCTTTTAATGCTAGTTTCTAAACCACTCGGAAACACAGTAATAGAACAGCAGGCCTATAAGAGGAAAATTATCATCTGAGCTGCAGCAATACAGGCTTCAACAGCTCAAAAAAGTGTAGCTCACTACCTGGGCAAAAGCGAAGAGAAGGTAGAAGCCTTAGAAAAGATACCGGTAACTCTTCTCAAGTTTCATTTCTATCAGTAAAATTAGTCCTCCTAATTCAAAATTTCAAGCATAAAAACTTGTAGGAAAAGATATTTCTGAGAATAGCATTGCAGGTTTGTATTTCAATTTTTATGCTAAGATTGAGATCTATAAAGTTATAAGTCTCAAGCATAACAAATATATATCTGTTTCTGCAACATGTTATATTAATAAAAGCTAATATTTATTGAGCACTTACTAAGTGCCCAAAATAACTATTTACGATCCGCATTATTTACTCCTCACAAGATAAGTACTATTATTTTCCTCTTTAACAACAAGGTGACTGAGGCACAGAAAGGTAAAGTAATTTGCTTAAAAACACAGAATTAGTACATGGATTGCTACCCAGGGAACCACAACATTCTTTTTGTCTCTACGTGTAAAAAGGAGTTTGGACAGTAATAATCTTGACTCAAACTATAAACTACCTTTAACTTCCTACTAAAACTTACTCTTCTCAGTACCATGTTGAAAAACTGAACAGTGAATCCTCAAAAACATAACCTTTATTCTAAATCGTATCAATAATTTTGAATTAATAAATGTGAAAAAAATTAAGAGTTCCATTTTCAGGTAAATTTGAGAAATGCTGGATAATCTACACATAACATACTCCAACTACATCACCTTAAAATACTTTTTACCATCTTGGTGGTTCACAGTGAACACTATCATGTTAAAAGTTTTGAGAAGACTTGAAATATGCAAACCAGTTTAACTTTTTCAAACTTTACTTCATGAGTCTATAATTAACAAAAGTACAATAATCAAAATATTTCACAAGGTTTTATTGGATAGTTTTAATCATTTCTCCTTATAACTATAAGAAGAATAATTTATAACTGGCTTTCTGAAAACTAAATATGTCACTTAATATTCCTAAGAGATGTTTTCTTACCTGTTTATTTTCTCCAAATTCTTCTACAGAGGTCCAGGCTGAAGAGATTGTGCTCCCTGTCTGTAAGCAGTGGAGACAGAAAAGAATTGAGTCTTTAGATTGATGGTATCCCTATCTTGGAAGTGCATGGAATCCTTGATAACTTTAAAAACTTTTTGATCAATAAATAAGGAAATAAATTTAGAGAAAAGGAAAGAAGTGACAAATAGTTATAATTTCTTAAGTTCTGCAAAGATGAACAAAGAGAACAGCATTTTGCTATCTGAATAAAATTGAGTTAATACATTATCAGAAAAAAACCTTGTTTCTATCAAATTAAGTCCTTCTTAGTTGGTTTTTCCAAGAAGTATTCTATTAAAAAGGATTTTAAAAGCAAATGAAATTACCCATTTTCTGATAAGCCAAAGAATCTAAATGAATTTGAAAAGTTTCAATATCCTTTCCTTCTGTCTTAAAAAGAGATAGGTGGCCAAAATAACACTAAGCTTAAAAAGCATTTTGCTTATTAACAACTAAACTTTATGTACTTGAAGCCTAATTTAACCATATATATAGTAACTCTGGACATTCATCCATATTAGTGTTTATCTCTTTACATGCCTTAAAGCTTTCTGATAGAAACGTACATCCAACTCTACGCTAAGAAACTGCAGTAAAATTATGAACAAATGAAAAACGTTTGATGAGCCACATAAAAGTATAGATTTTTAGTCATTTTACCTATTATAACTCAGTAGAAAAAATAGTCACAATATTTTCTGATTTTTACATGATCAAATAGGTAACTAATCAACCCTTCCAGTGAAAACTAGAGAATGTAGACAATATTAAAAGCAAAAATATCTATCTGAAAGCACTGAGAATGACTAAAACAGTGAAGAATCATGTAATCATGATTCCAGACAAGAAGGAAACTCAGAGAGGTGTGCATATCTTTAGGAGGTGTGTTTCCACAGAAGGACTGGCAAATTCTGAACAGGGTTCTGAGAGGCAAGGGAAGAGACAGACAATTTCTGAGGACAGGAGGACAAAAATTGGAGCTGAGGAGCTAATAATGAGGTATGCTTGGAACCCTGAGTAAAACTGAACTAGAATTAAACCAACTTTAATGGAGACTAAATTCAAATCTTCTCAATTCCTGCCTGGATTAAGGCAATCAGAAGTTACCAGTCACTTGGCCACCTTTCTGAAGCAAAAATAAGTCCTCTTTGAATAAAAATAACAGCATGCTAGCTTTCAAGTTTTTTTTATTTTTTTCATATACAATATCTGGCATTCAATAAAAAACAGACATTCACACAAAGAGATGAAACAATGTGACCTAAAACCAAGAAAATAATAACAGTAAAAGAGCTAGAAAAAAATTAAAGTTTTCAGAATTTGATATTAAAATAACTATGCCTGGGCCGGCCGAGTGGCTCAGTTGGTTAAGAGCTCGCTCAAGAGTTTGAGCTCTGAGCAACAGCGGTTCGAGTCCAGCCCGAGCTGAGCAGCCGCTGAGCTGCCAACAGGTAGCAGGATGGCTCAGCTAAAAAAAAAAAAAAACAAAACAAAAAACTATGCCTAATATGCTCAAAGAAATAAAAAGATGGGACTGAAAGTTTTGGAGAAAAAATGGAAATCATTTAAAAAAGAGTCAAATGAAATTCTAGAACTGAGAAATAAATCCAAATGAATGGTTTTATCAGCATGTAAGACACACATGAGAAAAGAAGTCATGAATCAAAAGGTAGATCTCAAGAAATATGCAGACTAAACATACAAGAGAATAAAAAATAATGAAAAGGATGTAATAGATTTACGAAATACAGTAAAAAGGTCTAACATATGTGTAATTAGAATACCATATAGAAAGGAGATAAATAATGGCACAAAATCTGTATTTGAAAACAATAACTTTAGAACTCTCCAAAACGGTAAAAAGCATTGATCCACAGATTTTAGAAGTAGTGCAAATCCCAATTAAGATAAAAACTAAGAAAACTACATGTAACTTCATCATAGTAACACTTCTGAAAAATCAACGGAGAAAATTTTAAAAGTAGCAGATGGGGGGCAAAAGTATACATTCAAAGGAGTGATAAGTAAATTACAACTGATTTCTCAATAGAAACACTGGAATACAGAAGACAGTGAGTAGAATTATAATCTTAAAGGACTAAAGGAAAAATAACTGCTTATCTAGTAAAAATACCCCTTCAAAAGACAGATTCAGGTAAATTAAACGGGAGTAATTTGTCATAAGCATATCCACACCAAAGGAAAATGCAAATGAATGTTCTTTAGGCAGAATAAAGAAACAATCGCAGGGCCGGCGAGTAACGCATTAGTTAAGAGCTGGCTTGGGACGCCAGCTCTGAGCAGCAGGACCCCAGTTCGGATCCCACATGGGGGCCAGTGACACTGCCCTCTACAGCTAAGATGGTGAACAACAGCTCGACCTGGCAGCGGGCTGCCATAAGCTACCGTGTGTGGTCGGCAGCCAGCATGAGCGGCCAGCAGCCACTGTGAGCTACCCAGAGCTGCCGTGAGTGACTGT
>NW_017731408.1:4723990-4779772 GCF_001890085.2 Hipposideros armiger | reverse complement strand
AAGAACAAAAGGACAGCAACTTGTCTGTTCCCCTTCCCCGATTCCCCAACGCTGTTCCCCTCCCCCAATTCCCCAATAAAATCTTTTTTAAAAAATGCATGCTGGAGTGTACAGTGTAATAACTGAAGAATAATGAAGAGTTTATGACTAATACAGCTAAAAGAAGAAGAGAAATGATGGCCAAGAAATAATCTATCAAAAGAAGGCAAGAAAAAAGAAAAAGGAAATAGAACAGGAAAACAGAACAAGGAATAAAAAGCAAATGGAAAATGAGAAACCTAATTCCAAGCACATCAATACGTAAACTAAATGCAAGCTGACCAAGCACTCAAAAGACAGACTTTCGACAAAAACAGCAACATCACTAAAAAAAACCTAACTACACATAATGGGCTCATCTTAAGGCTAAGATATAGGAAAAGTTAAAGTTAAAAATGGAAAAATATATAACATGCAAACTCTAACCACAAAAGCCTACATGTTACTATCAGAGGAAGTACACTTTAAGACAGGAATGCATGACATAAAATGACACAGTATATAATGATAAAAGGTACACTTCACCAGAAAAATATAACAATTCTGTATTTCTATGCACCTAATACATAACCCCAAAATACACAAAGCAAAAGCTGACAAACCAAAGGAGGAAAATATAAATCTATAATCATAGTGATTTTCATAACCATCTCACAGTAAATAACAGACCAAAAATCATGAAAAATAAAGAAATTTAAATGATTAACAAACTTAACCTAATTAAGATATATAGTATATACATGTGTGTATGTATGTGCATATACACATATATGCATATATGCCTGTATATGTGTGTATACGTACGTGTGTGTGTGTGTGTGTGTGTGTGTGTATAAAGAGTTGACTTGTGTGCCCAAAAACATGTTGGAAGTCCTAACCCCTAGTACTTCAGATTGTGACCTTATTTGGAAACAGACTCACTGCAAATGTAATTATTTAAGATGAGGTCGATGGAGTAGGGTGGACCCTTAACCTAATATGATTGGTATCCTTACAAGAATAAAAAACCACAGAGAGAAGTATGCTATGTAAAGACAGACACACATTGCGAGAAGATGACCATGTTACAAGAGAGGCAGAGATCAGAATAATGCATCTACAAACCAACAAATGCAATGACTGCTGGCAAATACCAGAAGCTATGAGAGGCAAGGAAATTCTCCCCTACCAGCTTTAGAAAGGACAAGGCCCTGCCAACACCTTAATTTCTGACTTCTAGTAGAACTATTGGAGAATAAATTTCTGTTGCTTAAGTCATCCAGATTGTGGTACTTTGCTACAGCAACCCTAGCAAATTAATACATTGAAGCTAACAACTGCATACAAATTCTGAAGCAGGCATGGAATATTTACTTTATTGGTCATTAAAAAATGAAAAACAAAGGACTGAAATGATACATACTTTCTGATCACAGCAAAATAAAAACCAAAAATACCACTACAAAAATCTCCATAGGTTTAGAAATTTATACTCATGTTCAAGAAGAAATCAAAATGAAAAGTATTTTGAAATAAATAAAATACATCAAAACACATGTGATGCAGCTATAACCTTATGCCAGAAAGACTGAAAACTCTAAGATCGCTTCTTAAATGATATTCCACAGTCAAAAAATACATAACATCAGTTTATACAAACTCTTCCACAGAATAAAAGAGAAAAAACTTCCCAACTGTTTTTCATGAGGAAAAGTAAGTGCCAATCTCACTAATGTGCAGATATAAAAATACTAAAAAAAAACATCAAAAATCAAATTTAGCAATACATAAAAAAAGATCATATACCATGACCAAATTGATTTAATTCAGAAATACAAGGCTGATGTCACAAACATCAATGTACTTCACATTAAAGAATAACAGACAAAATGATATATCTAAATAGACACAGAAGAAAAGCATTTGATAAAATTAATCAGCCATTCCTGATAACTCTTAGCAAATTAGGAATAGTAGGAAATATCTTTAATGTGATAAAAGAATTCTATTTAAAAGCTACAAAAAACATCATACCTTAATGGAGAAATATTAAAAGTTTACAAGGGTGCCTATCATAATTTGTATTCAATGCTGGACAAGTGGTTCTAGCCAACGCAACAAGGCAAGAGAAAAAAAAGTATCAAGACAGAAAGAAAGAAAAAGCTCATTATATGTAGTTGACATGACTGTGTATGTAGAAAATTTAAAATATTGGGCTGTCGGAAAAGTCATGATGCATTTTTACAATGAAAAACATAGAAAAAAATACGTCATGACTTTTCTGACAACCCAAAAGAATCAAACCATTAGAATCAAATAGTTTTATTCAAATACACAAGAAATAAATTACATTTATATAAAGAGGAACAATTAGAAATGGACATAAAAAGGCTCCTTTTACAATGGCATTAAAAAACATTAAATACCTACAAATAAATCGAACGAAAGATGCGAGAAATATTTACACAGTAAACTACTGTATGTTTAGAGAAATTAAAGAAAGCGTAAATAAATGGAGAGATCTATAATGTTCATGAATCAGAAGGACCAATATTATAAAAATGTCAGTTCCTTACAAATTGATCCCCATCAAATTTCCAGTAGGGTTCTTTTGCTATAAATTTACAATTTGATTCTAAAATTCATATGGAAATATAGGGCTAAGAGCCAAAATAATTGTAAAGAAAAAAAAGTGGGAAAATACTGTCTACCAAATATCAAGACTTATTATAAAGTTATGTAATTAAGGCAATGTAGTAATAGAATACAGAATCCAGAATAAGGTATGTATGTGTATATAGGTGTGCATGGGTGTATATGTACATACAAACTTGATTTATGTTAACGGTGGCACTATAGAGCCATGGGAAAAGGATGGTCTTTTCAATAGATGGTGCTGAAATTATTGAAGGCATGAAGTTTAATCGAGGTTTATTCCTCCATACTTCATTAATACATTGAAAAATCAGAAATGTGAATTCCAAGATGCCTAAGTTCTACTGAGTGAAAAGAAAATTTCTAGTGTTCAGTACCTGCTCTTGAAATCTCCAGTGTTCACCATAATCTCTTGGTCACAGCTGCTGAAGATAGTGATGGAGCAGCTCTAAGTACACTTGTTTTGAATAGGCTAAAAGTTGGTCTTCAGGTTAATTTGTCAAAGCTCCAGGTTTGGGTGACAGTAGAAAGAACCAGTTTAAAGACATGGCTATTGCTACTGGTGGTTCAGTGTTTGGAGAAGAAGGATTGACTCTAAATCTTGAATAGAGTCAGCGTCATGACTTAAGAAAAGTTGGAGGTCATTGTGACCAAAGATGATGCCACGCATCAAAGGTGACAAGGCTTGAACTGAAAAACACATTCAAGAAATTATTGAGCAGTTAAGTATCACAACTATTGAATATGAAATAAAACCAAAAAACTAAATGAAGGTCTGGCAAAACTCTCAAGAGGAGTAGCTGTACTGAAGGTTGGTGGAAAAAGTGATGTTGGAGTGAATGAAAAGAAAGACAGAGTAACAGACGCCCTCCATGCTCCCAAGCTGCTGTTGCAGCAGCTTTGTGGTGGGAGGGGGTTGTGCCCTGCTTAGGAGCATTCCAGCCCTGGACTCATTAACTCCAGTTAATGAAGATCAAAAAATTGGTTAAAAGTCACCTTACAAATGAGTTTATTTGCAGCCTGATTTAGGTTTTAGAATAACATTGTGGCTGCCCACTAAATGGAACAACAAATCACAAAGCAATTTCCAGAATAACAAAAGTACAATAGCGCTGCTGTCAAGGAAAAATGAAAGCTGCGTCATATCTTTCAGGGGAAATGATTTGACCTGTGGTATTTCCCAATTGGAATTTTCCTATATCAATACTTTCAAAAGTGTTGCAATATTTACAAAAGAAAGAACTAAAATAAGTGGGCTAAATTTTTCTAAAGAGAGATTTGTCAATGGTTAGTAAGATGGGGCCAAACAATAGAGCATTCTGAACAGGAGCATGGGAGTCGAGAGAACGTGATTATATTACAATAGCAAACCATTATAAGTAAAGGTCAATGTAGATATCTACTGTACAAAAGAAGCTGGAGTTGTACATTCTAGTTTCCATTTTTTATATATTCAAGTGTCAATCCCTTGAATTAATTTGTGTATAAAAATCAAGCTATACTGTTTAAACACAGAATAAAAGAGGGGTTTTCAGAGTACATTCACGAAATTATCATGTGGTACAATTATAACAGTTTGATGTTTTCTAATTATTGCATTCCTATACACTTTTTAACCAAAGTTATTGATAGTTATAGTAGAAATAATTCAGTGTAGTATATAAATTATATTTACTGAATTAAAGCAATGCAGAAAGGTATATAGCTATCCAAATAAACCATTGTCATAAACTATGAACTACTGTGTATATAAAAGTCCATATACAGGCCATTTTTAAGGTTCAAATGTCACCTGCTATGAGATAAATAATGGCATACATGCAACTAATATAGCATTAACCAAATTTTACAGATTTAAGGAGCAAGGAAAACCAAGTAGTTATTAATATTCTGATGATTTAAAGCTTTTAATTAGTTAGGGAAACTAAAGTTTTTACTTTGTTTCTTTTGTTTTAAATCCCCGGAGGGAAGTACACTATTCTTGCAGGTAATGCACTACCAGGTCGTCTTACAGGATGTATTATCTAGGATGATACAGCCATAATTAATAAGGAATAGATACTATATTTAATCTTAACCAAAAAGCCTAGAAGCAGCTGACACTGAATAATTTTAAAGTGTTTAAAAGCACAGGTGATCACTTGAAAAAATTCATCACAGTAAAACTAATTTCTCAGAACACCTTCTGTCTATATTTACTAGTCCATTCACTAAATTATATTGCTATAGCATAAGCAATTACCATCTACTAAACATTAAATAGGAAGCAGAAATAAAGGCATGGTAGGCTGAAGACTACATGCAGCTTCTCACACAGACTTGACTGAGTCTAAACCCATAAAATAAGTCAGCCATAGAGGAGAGAAAAATCAATATAACGTTGAAATCCTTTAAAGCCAGGTTAAGAGCTATATTTGAGCGACACCATGTGGCAGAAATATGAATTGCTGCTGACATCTAAGAATGGAACAAAATAGGCAAGATTCAAGAGGGGAAATTTTATAAACCATTATTTTTAAAAATATTAAATGAAACTATGTTAAATTTATAAATTAATAAAGCAGTAGCTACTGTTAAAACTAGTGTATTAGAACAAGTATTTTAGGAAGGCATTAACCAAAGATATTAAGAAATTACAGGATAGGGGATCAAGCATGATTAAACAAATGTATAAAGTAAATTAAATCACATGATCACTTTAGCCAGTTTAATTAAATAACTATGGAACAAATGCTGGTTAGATGATATGTTTTAATACACATCACTTTTCTAGATTCATTTGCAAAAAAAAAACTAATTTCTAAGTTTTTCAGTAATTAAGTTGTTTTATAAAATCTTGGTTTTGATTATAATTAACAAATTCAGGTAAGGAAACAACCAAAAAGCAATTACTTGTCATCATGCAAATAATGATAAATCTTTCATTATTTTAATCCAGTTGTTCTGCTGTGAAGTGGACAGATACAAGCTTTGAATTATTTAAAGGAAGGGATATTAAACTGTTAATTCTTGCAAAAGCAGCTTGTAATTTTAAACTATTTGAACTTAATTTATCTTGGTATACATAAAAAATGTCAAGTATTATTTTTGGTCCTTCATAAGATTTTTGACCATATTTTAAATAAAACCATAAATTTGGGGGATAAAAGAGTCCTTAGTGGTCACCAAATAAAACCTTCATATTTTAGAGTGAAGGCATTGAGGTCCACAAAAAGTAAATGATTCATTTGCCATTCGCTAGTCAGTTTGTTGGTGGCAGAAACTACAGGTTCTTATATTTCTACTTGGTTACTCATTACTGTATTAAGCTACTTCTCTCACAGTACTACATAATAATTATGGTCTATTAATACAACTGTTATTAAGATAAGAATTATGAGTAATACCACATGATGGTCTTTCACAAAAAAATAGTTAAGTTTCAAGAGGAACAGAAATATATTTTCATGAATACTGGGCCCTCATGGACGTTCAAAGACATAGTTGAGTTAATGGAATTTTCATCTCATCATTTGATCATATGAAAACAATGCATATAAAATGTTGGTGCTGATTATACTTCTTATTTACCTAAGTGAATTTTAAAGCAAATTCAGCAAATTTTGTTCTTTAAAATATCAGTTTGAAATAGTATCACAGTTAGATCTATAATTAAAACTGAAAAGAAAGAATAACTTTCTAAAAGTATGTTTTTCTTTTAATTATTGATAATTAAAGTTTTCATTATAATATATCACCATTATGTTGTATCTAGCTTAAGTGTTTCCTAAAACTGTTTCTTAAATAAAAAAAAACAAGGTTTCAAAGCAATTTATTGATAAATTCTTTAAATCGAAATAGATTTTTGCACTTCTGCCCATCAATCTGGAAATGACAGCTCATAAGAAAAAAAGCATCTTATTTTTCACATTAAAACTTCTCATAATAGGGCCAGCCGAGTGGCGCGATGGTTAAGAACTGGCTTGGGATGCCAGAGGGCCCCGGTTCAGATCCCACATATGAGGGCCAGTGACGCTGCCCTCTACAGCTAAGATGCTGAACAACAGCTCAACCTGGAGCTGGGCTGCTGGGAGTCGCTGGAGATGGCGTAGGCTGCAGCCCCTGTGGCAGTGGGTTGCCATGGGCTACTGTGTGTAGCCAGCAGCCAGCGTGAGCGGCCAGCAGCCGCAGTGAGTGGCCATTCAGAAGCCTGCGACTGATCTGCCTCGCCCGGGAAGAGCGCAATGATGGTGCCAATTGGGCCAGTGAAGCAACGTCCTAGACTGAAGAACAAAACGACAGCAACGTATCTGTTCCCCTTCCCCCAATTCCCCAGCACTGTTCCCATCACCCCAATTCCCCAATAAAAATCTTAAAAAAAAAAAACTTCTCATAATAGTATACCTTTATCCTACTGTGTCTTCTATTTCATAACTTTCAACCAAGTTTTAAGTGATAACAGAAATCAAAACCTAATGTAAATATTAAAGGCATAGCAAACTGAGTGGCTATCATGCTTAGAATACATATACTAAATATTTTACCATTCAATGACCAGGAAGAATTAAAAATTCTAATGATGTATGTAATTACAAGTCAAATACAAGAAGCAATATGCAAGTAGCCACAAAAATGAATATTGAAAAAACAAAGTACAGAAGATACTAAAAAGATGAATATTCACACATAAAATGGTCCACACAAATCAGCATAGATTCATCTAGAAAAAAATTACTTGCTCAGAGGAAAAGCAAGTAATGTCAACATAGTCGTACTAAAAAATACTTGCAAAGTTTTAAAAAACAGGGCTAATGAATTTAAAAGCCTACTTCCTTTCAATTTCTAATTCTTAAAAATCTGACTGAAATCACCAAAGCAAACACTATACAGAACTGTTTGCTGTTAACCCATCCCGATGCTGTTTTTCTAATCAGTGTTTGCTTATGGTGTGCCCCTGTCTGGCCATACACTCCCCTCATGATTTACAACTCAGATCAGGTACGTGTACCTTTTTCCTTTGTACTCCCCAAATCACCTATGCATAGAGTTTCTGTCTCCGTGCCTTCTTCAGTAGACTGTGACTCCTCAAGAGCAAAAACAATGTTTTATTTATCTTTAGCTCCCAGCTGCTTAGCAAAGTACATTAGCACATGAGACGCATTCAAAAAAGATTTGTTCTTTAATTAAACTTCACCAGTCATGGTCAAAACAAGAGAAAACTCAGATTAAATTACATCACTAGCACAAGCTGGTTTGTGACAGATTTTCTTCGCCCAGTTTTAAAGCTTTAGGTGGTTATACAAGTAAAAAAATATCCCACTTCATCAGTATCACACAAACATAGAAATGAGAAATGACTTGCCAACAATTAATCAATTATTTAACATGGTGAATTATCAACACACACTGAGGCTACCTCCCTCCTTCCAGTAAGTATTCTCCAGGACTTTCTTCTTCAAAATTATAACCCTCCAGGACTTTCCTGTATCTCCTTGATTGTCCTTATTCCATTCCTAGGTTGCAAAGAATCCTCCATGGGAAAGCAGGGGCAATGTTGGAAGGCCCAGATTCAAAACAGAGGCAAAGTTTTAGGAAAGGCAGGATTATTCACATTGATAGTCTGATCCATTATTAAAAAAGCAAAATTATGAAATAGAAAAGGCTTATTTAAAAAGATGTGATGCGAATGACCCAAGATATCTCCGCACATCAAATATTTGGTATAGAACCTATCTATCTCCTAGCCCCCTAGTCTGTATTCTACCGATTAAACCCACTGAATACCACCCTTATTACAAGTTCCTAAAAATAACCAGGTACTACACAATTTCTTATCCTACTGGTTGGGTGAGGCATTTCTAGGGAGGTTATTCTCTGACATTATGAAGATGAAGATAGTCCCCTTGAAATAAATAAATAAATAAATAAAATAAAAATACAAGGTTTCAATGTTGGCATTAACCCCAGCTTTCAGTTTTTCTTCTA
The DNA here is from genome assembly GCF_001890085.2 of Hipposideros armiger. Lineage (NCBI taxonomy): Eukaryota > Metazoa > Chordata > Mammalia > Chiroptera > Hipposideridae > Hipposideros > Hipposideros armiger. Next base: position 4,771,135 of record NW_017731408.1, on the reverse strand, counting down.
TTAGGGGCATTTTACTTAAAATAGAGCTCACTTTAAAAAGGAACCAAAAACAAACAAACAAACAACAACAAACAAACCCAACATTTTAAAAATTGATTTTAAGGGACTATACAACCAAGAACTTGTGGGATTCTGGTAAGAGCACTAAATGGTCACCAGAAGTAAACTCTGATTTCTAGCACTCATTTAGGTATCTGTTATCCCTTAAAAAAAAACTTCAATTTTCCTCATAAGGCCAATGATAGTCATTTAACAAATAAAGTCTAATTTTTTTCTCTTTTATTTTTCAAACTTGAAAAATAGGCATGGTAATGCCAAAACTACTGACATTAAAAGTACATTCTTAAAGAGCTCTGAAATAAAAAGGTAAATGACTTTATATCACATATAATAGCCAAAGATCATCAAGGTAAGACTGGATAATAATGTTCAAAATAGCATCAAACTGAAAGGGTTAAGAGTATCAAAGCAATTTTTTTTAATTAGTATGCCCAAAGAAAACATCTTAAAATAGTAGTTAAATTCACTATCTAGAAAATTAGATTCAAATTCTTTAAGAAAATAGAGCCAAGAAATTATTTAATACTTAAAAAAGTCCATTTAAGGGACTCCATGAACCAACCAATAACCTCTCAAGATTTCGGAAAAATCCAATGCTTGAAACATGTCAATATTTAGCAAGATCTCAATAACCCAACACCTCTTCCCCACTAGGAACACACCACTACCACCATGTTCTTAACCTGGAACCATTCAATGAAACTATGGAATCTTTATCTAAAGGAAATGCACCCCAAAACATATCAACTCTTTAAAGCCCAGAGGCTCCCATATTAACAGAAGAAAAAAGCAAGCCAGACACGGCCACAATTATATTAACTCTATCCTTGATCTGCCATGTAGCAATATGCAGCCTCCTGTCTATAGCACCTGAGCACCTGTCACTACACTTCGATGACCTCTGAAAGCCTGACATTTGTTTTCTAATCAGAGATCCTAGACCCCTGATCTCTGACTCTTCTACTTCCCTGAATTTTCTCTGTCCTTCTCCTCAGTTGCCTCTAACTCAACCTTCACTCATGTTTCTAGTCAATCACAATAAGGATTTTTCTGTTACTGTCTGTAGACAAGGCCTTAGGACTTATGCTGCATCCAAACAAACTCTAGTGTTTAACTGAAATTTTTGGCTTATATTTGGATTAGCTCTTTTTTCTAATGGTGACTAGAAACTGAAAAACTACATAAAACACAAATTTTCAATCTTTTATTATGAGAAGCTTTAATATAAGGTTGGTAAAATCTGAAATAGATGAACTATAAAGCAAACTGCCTGTGCCTTCTAAGTATTTCATACACTGAAGCTAATTTTATCCCTAATTAACATAAACAAGTTGGGAATGCTATACCTGAACAGGGTTTTCTGAGGGAACTAAAAGTTATAATGAATTAACTATGGCTGTAGAACTCAAGTAAAAACATATCTTAATATTAATTAAAAGCTGATGAAAAACCTCTGATTCCATATAACATCTGATCTTCTTTATGAGATAAGCAGGCAAACCATGTCTTAATAGAAAATCTGACAAAAATAAACCATGTTTTAAGAATCTTGGAAATTTAAGTTAAATCTGTAAGGTAAATAATGAGTGGGGATAGAAATAAAATACACTTCAGTATTACCATCTTATTAGATCAGACACAAGTACCCTGGGAAAATCTTGCTCAGCAACTAATTATCCATATTCCACTCCAAAAAATAATTCGATCCATTTTTCTTTAAGATCGTTAATTTGAATTATTTGCTACCCATCTAATTTTATATTTAACTTAGATTGTCTTTATTAAAAGAAAAATGGAAGGCTCCTATTTTATACATTAATGGAAATCATACCTAAGAATTTATTAACTTATTAGATGATTGTAAAATTACCAAATATTTCCAAACTAGTAATTGAGGACACTACTGAAAAGTTTCTTTGAAAGAAACCCTACCTTCAACCCTAAAATTACGACGAAATCTCCAAATCAGAATCTTCTGAAAATATTCATAACATAATGGGCGTGGCTATGATGGATAAGCAAACACACACACACACACACACACACACACACACACACACACACGACATTTTCCCTTTAACAATGCTTTTCCTTTAGACAGCCTTCTCTTAACAAATTGGAGAGTATCAATTTTCCATAGATAAGCTTCAGTAGTATGGTTCTGCAACCATATAACAAATCAATTTTAGGTTAAGAGTTTGACAATTATAATCAAGAAACAATTATAATCCTTAGTTGGAGACCTTTCTTTTTTATTGTTGATTTTCAAGAAACCACTATTCTCCTAATAAATATCATTTGGAGCACAAAGTCATCACCAACTGAAATCGATAACTGCATTAAAAAATAAGACAAACTGGTAGGGAGAGGATAGCTAACAAAACAGTAAAAAATAGGAAGTAGTAAAATATCAGAATGATTTTACATTTCTTCCTTGACAATGCCAAATATTTAATTAGCATATGGCCCAAAGCCTTTCTTAATTATCCCTCAAATGTTTTAAAGAAACTTGCTTTTTATTAAGCACAAAATTAACGAAGAGAATGGACATAAACATCTTTTAATGATGCTTTTTGTTTTTCATGAGTAATAACAACAAATTTCCAGATTGGTGAGCATAAGGCTGTGTCTACACATCTGAAATGTCTCTGACATTACCAATTTCCTACCCCTGCCCTCCAAAAAGATTACTGTGTAGACTTCACCAAAGATGCAGGGACACTCTTAAAAACTGGTTTAAGTAACAAATCTTGTAACTTATACAGAAATTATTATTTCAAATGAGGATGAGTCACTACAAAACAATAAATTAATGAAACAAGACCATGAACTCTAAGGTATATCAAAACCAAATTTTCCCATAAGCAATGTTTAAAAAGCTAAATACAATAAGATTCTATATGAGAAAAGTCTCAACAAAATTTACCATGAATTCACAAAACTGAGCTAAAATTTATGTTAAATACTCACCACTAATGTTGAGTTAGAATAAATTAATTCATAAATAACTTATAATATTTCATATTCTACATTATTTAAAGTATTTTTAAACTTACCCAAATGAAGTAACGTAAACTGGGCTGCAAGTTCCTTTGCATCTTCTAACGTCGTACAGAGTTTGTCTGGCATGAAGTAACTCTGGGATCCATTTGCAATAGCAGGAATAACGATTTTATATACCAAGAGTACTTTCCCATCTTGACTTGTTGTTGAATATAAATAATATTCTGGTGGTGTCCAATTATTCTTGTTGCAGTAATAATCCAAATGCATTACTGCAGAATTGAAATGATTTGATTTTAAAGAATACATACTAATTGGAGTAAGCTTTGTGCCAGGAAAAAATGGGTAAGTGCATCTTTCGATTTCAGGGGGGCTTGGGCTATGCTGACCATTGAGACGAGCTTGAAGAGCTGGTGGCTTGCCTAGAGTTTTTGGATGGCTCTCTTCTTTGTTAGTGAACACAATCAAGCTTTCAGAATTAGGACTAATCTGACCATTAAGATGCTGTTTCCAGGTGTTTTCTTTATTTACTGGTTTTGCCAGTGTTACCTCAATACTTGCCCCATCAATGCATTTTCCATTCATAATAGACATAGCAGCCACTGCATCTTCTCGGTTGAAAAAGTGAACAAAAGCATAATCTCTCAGTTTCTTTACCCGTTCAACTGCACCAGGTTTGAATTTATTGAATTCTGCTTTAATTGTTTCCTCTGTAGTTGAGATCATTAAATTTCGTACATAGAGAACTTTAACTCTCTGCATGGTTTCTTCATCAACCTCTTTCTCTGGGTCAGCCCAATCTACCTGAATGGTATGGCCCCATAGTTGGAACGTTCCTGTAAAAAAGAATAAATTAATCTGAAGACAGTTAAAACAAAAGTCAAATATTGTTAAGTAAAATTGTTTCTCCAAAGAAGAAAAACTCAAATACGTATCATTATATTTGGTTAAGCGTTATAATTTCCTATTCACATGAGAATTTATTAAGGCAAACCTAAAACTTATGGTGGAATTTTAAAAGTCAAGACAAAAAATATACTTCATAGACAGATCTTTACTAGAAGAATTAGACATTGTCTTTTGGGTTTTTATGAAACAACAGCTCAATGTAAGTATATACATTCAGCAAATCAGTAAATTAGTATACATTATGACATTTTATTTTATAGAAACTTCTTGTCTTTTAGAATTATTTTACTTCCTTACTTAAATAATTTTTATTCCTCTTTAAGGAATGTTTTCCTAATATTTGATCTCTGTGGTACTGTCATTTTTCCATATTTATAATATGGTGAATATAAAAAAATAACCTTTAAAGGGATAGGCTTACCTGGAATTAGTTTTCTCCGAGCCATAGCAGCAGCTCTATGAGATTCATATTCTACAAATGCGAAACCACGATTTTTAGTCTTATCAGTTGCACTTGGATAAACGATGACATCCACAACTCCTTCTGTAACTTTCTTCATTTCATCTAAAATTTCTTCTTTCTTCTTTTCCTTGGGAATAGCTCCAATAAATAATCTGCAATTATCTAAGCTTACACACACACCAATAAACTTCCCTGGTCGAATCTCATAATTATTAAGAATTCTGATAGCTAACTGGGCTTCTTCTTTTGTAGTGTACATCACAAAAGCATAACCTCGATTTTCACCACTAAATTCCATCATAAGTCGAAATTCATATATCTTCCCTGCTCTTTCAAAAACAGGAACTAACTCATCTTCATACATATCACGAGGTATTTTTCCTACAAAAACTTCACAGCCTCTAGGTGGAGGTGGACCTTCCCAACCTAAAAGACAAAAATAAATATAAATTCTGATAAGATCTTTATATTCACTATTCAGTCAGTCATTCATTCCACAAATGTACTGTGAGCCTTCTTTGTGTCATGCACTATTCTAGGTGTTGGGGGATACAATAATGAACAAAATAGAAGCCCCTTCCCTCATGAAACTTATAGTCAATAAGGGATGAGTGATAAGTGCTATGAAGAAAACTAAAGCCATAGAAGGGTTGGTATTTTTGGTTGGCAGGTACATCTTCTCTGCAAGTATTTTATATGTTAGAACAACTCAGAGCCCACAGATCTGTAGTGCTAACATGTACTTTAGGGAGGGCTAAAGTGGTAGGAAATGTGGCCATTAATGTAGCTAGAGGCCCCGATTTCATTTTAAGTCTGACAGAAAGTTAAATGGAGGGTTTTGAGCAAAGAAACTGCACCAGCTATTAGTAGAAAAACAAAACATTGTACCTACTTACTTGTTTACATCTCATTTGCATCTGGCATAGACCCCACTCTTCTACTCACTGCTTTCAAATTCCTCCTCTTTAATAGCTAGAGTACCCTTTTTCTCCACTGACCCAATCTTGACTTATTTCTAAACCAACCCAACCTCCTTCTCAAATGCTTCTTAAACCAAGAGCAGAGTTGAAAAATATAAGGCTAAGACATGCATAACATTATAAAATCTACCTCTTTTCCCTAACAACTGTAAAAATGATTGCTAAGGTCTTACATCAGTTACAAAGAAAAGAGATACTACCTATTTGGGATACTTGTGGAGACATACACATAACTGTAAATAACTACATTAAAGATTCAATTTTTTTTTTTACATAAATCCACACCTGGAGGGGGACCACCAAATTTCCTTTGCCCATTTTCTTGAACCATGTTGTAACCAGTCTTTTCCATCAAAGCAAGTAGTGCTGCTTCATTCTGAGTACCAGTCCGGACTTTACTGCATCCATTTGTTCCATCTATATTTTCTTCATTCATGGTAGCAGTTCCTAAAACAAAGCATAAAAACAGTGTTTAGGTCACAGAACACCAGGAAATCTATGAAGCATTTCTTTGGGTTGCAACAAATCAAGGACTGCTGTGGTTGCTACATTTGGTGATCACTGCAGTCCTGCCCCCAAAATTCTTCTCCACAGTGGAGGCTAAAAACTTCTTTTAACATCCCTGATCAATTAAATAGTACCTTTACAAGGCCTAAGCTACAAAACAGAGAGACAAAAGTGGAAAACAGAAAACAAAAGGAGCAACAAAACAAAAGTGGGGAAACAGAAGTAAAAGTTAGAAAAAGGAAAGCAGGAATAACAAAATAAGTACGATGCTGTCAATAAATTTATGATCACTGTTGATCTATACAGCCCAAGGTTTAAAGTATTTTATCATATAAGCCAACTGGATTTTCTGTGCCTTACACTTGTCAGATAAATGTTCCCAGTGTCAGTACTGCTCATGTTGTCAGCAATCCTCAAGAGCTCCAGCAGGTATCAGCAACTAAACAGATGCTTGGGTAAATAAACGGAGCTTCAAATTGGCCCCTGTTCCTATCTGTCAGAAGAAGCTACTAGAGAGAGCAGTATCACAGATACTTGTCCTCTGAGCAGAAAGAGGAGCTACTGTGGTTTCCAATTAGCAGCAGCTTAAGAAACTTACATCAAAGGATGGGCAGGAGCTATGGAAGAGGAGCTAAGATCTATGTTGGCTGCCATATATAAAATGTTTTTAATTTTTCTAAATAAACTTAATTACCATAGCCTTGGGTTGTCATAAAGAGGGCACTGATCCTAAAGATCAGTACTTTGATTTACTTTGTTTTTTAATTTTATGTCCCTCTCATTTGGTGTTACCGTGAACAAATACAAAAATTAAAATCCACAATATGGGAAACGCACTGGAAAAGCTGTCCTGGCTTTTATAGAAATTTCCTAATTAGGAATAGAAACCAAGTCATTGTAGCACAGCATTTAAAAAAGTATTAAATTTTCAGCCACAGCACCTCAACTTTATACTTAGCTCTGTCACTCCCTAGCTGCGCACCTTGAGCAAGTTATTCAGTTTCTTTACATCAGTTTCTTTACATTTTTCACGTGTACAATGGGAGTACCAATGCAAGTCATCACAAGGTTAGGATTAAATGAGGCAATGTATGTAAAAGACTTGCTGAAATTACATTAAGGCTAAATCAAGGTGAGTTTTGATAAATTAAGTAGAGAGCAATAAATCTTAATTTTTCATGCACCTACAATGTTGGCACAGGCAGCACATTTTGGTGGGGGTTTTTTTGTTTTGTTTTGCTTTGAGAAACATTCATTTCTCAAAGGTAGAGGGGTAAGTATGATCTAGTAGACACATACCTAGGGAAGAGTATCAGCATCTCTAAGGTGGATAGAAAGTGGGAGTGGAGAGGATATCAAGAAAGAATCACTGCTCTAGAGTAAGTGAAACTATCACTGCAGTTATACTCACTTGTTCCTACTATATAGCACAATGGCTCTGGAGTCAGACCTCCTAGATTCAAATTCCTTTCTTTTTACTTATCAACTATATAATTTTAGGTAAGCTATATAACCCTTCTGTACTTCAATTTCCTCATCTGTAAAATACAGATAATCATGCTGCCTATCTCATAGTTTTTATGAACATTAAATCATTTAACTATTGTTAAAAATATAAAAACAAAAACGTCTAGGGCTCATTTTTTGGCCTTGAACACAAATACTAATTGTTAAGCATGTATTGGAATCTTTCAAATGATTAAACATCTGCAAATAACGATGGCTTACAATGCAGATATTCAATTGATCTTTATAGTAATAGATTCCAGAACAAAACTGTAACACCAGATAGAAATAGGCTGAGAATACAATCATCAGAGGTTCAGTTTATTTAGAAGACCTATTATAAATGCCAGGGAATTCCTACACATTATCGCTAGTCTCCACGACAACTAAAAGGGAGTCTCAACTTCACTAAAAGAAAATTACTATTTCCAGATGAAAAACTGAGGTTAATAAAGATAAATTATCCAAGATTACAGAGCCAGAAAGTGGCACAGACCGAATTCAGACCCAGGTCTATTTAATCACAAACATCCCCTCCTGCCAAGAAAATTATTTTGGCAAGCCTTTTGCCACAACTTTACCTTAGAAAGTCCCTCAAGGAACAAACAAGCCCCCAAATTGAGTTATGCAAATTAAATACACAGAAATTATAAATTTTTGTATTTTATTAAACTGGGCTGACAATGGTTAGCAAAATTATACAGGTCTCAAGTGTACATTTCTATATACGTCATCTATATATCACATTGTGTTCACCACCCAGTCAGAAATTATAAATTGATAAAGCTAAAATTAGGTGACCTCTGAAGTCTTTCCTTGTTTTAAAACCTCTGAATTTTTCTGAGTGATGATCAATATAGCCACAAACACATTCATCTCATACATACCACACATAGTCTTTCTAGTCCTTAAAGCTTCTTCCAAGCTATTATATTGCATCCAATGAAGTAATTCTGAAGAAAACAAAACAGGAAAGTAGCTCATACTCACATACAGTTTCTACCTGCTATCCACCTCATTTCCTTACACTTGGGAAGCCGTTTTCTTTAGTAAGCTAAAGTTTATTTATCGAACTGCATAATGACCATAAGTATTGAGAATGAAATGTTCAACAGGCATCCTGAATTCAACATATCCAATACTAAATGTCATTTTATCTTCCAAACCTATTCCTTCCAGTTTTACCTTATCTCCACCAGTTTATCCATTCAACCAATAAATGGCACCACAACAAAACATACTCCCTTCTCCTCCAACTGTCACAACCAGAAACATGGGAGTTAGCCTTGAGTCCTTCCTTTGACTCACAGCTAATTATTCACAAAGGCTGAATATTTTACCGTCTAAATATCTCTTGAAATCCATCTTTTCCTGTCCATCCCCACAGCCTGTTTGCAATTATTTCTTACTTAAATTAATACTAGGTTCCAGGTTTTAGTCTTGTCCTCTTCTAATAAAACCTCCACAATGCAGTCAGTGATATAAAATATATATCTGATTATCTTAAGCTTCTACTACAAAAAAAAAGAAACTAAGGGGAAAAATGAGTAAATTTATTTAATTTTAGAATCAAGAAGGCCCTTCTAAAAAAACAAACTCAGGAAAATATTACTAGATTTTTACTACATAAATATTAACTTTCAGAAGGCCAAGAAAAAAAAAAAAAAAACACCACAAAACCAAGACAAAAAATTACAAACAAGGAAAACTGACCTGGGGCTGGCCAAGTGGATCAGTTGGCTTGAGAGTGCGAGCTCTGAGCAACAGGGTCACCAGTTGGATTCCCACATGGGCCAGTGAGCTGCGCCCAAGCTGAGCTGCCGATGAACTGCCAACGGGTGGCCAAATGGCAAATGGACTTGGAGCTGAGCTTGCTATGCCCTCCACAACTAAGACTGAAGGACAACTTGGCTGTTCCTCTTCCCCAATTCCGCAACACTGTTCCCCTTCCCCAATTCCCCAAAAAAATGTTTAAAAAAAAAAAAAAAAAAAAAAGAAAACTCATCTGCAATACACCAAATAAAAGGCTAATTTCCTAAAAATAAAAACAGCAGCATGGTATCATAGGTAAGAGCAAACTCAGGTACCTAAATGACTACTTAAATGTGAATCCTGGGTTTTCCCCTTACTGGCGGTGACTTTGGGCAAGTTTGGCCTCAGTTTACTCGTTACTAAAAACTAGATTATAATAGTTTCTACCTCACAGCGTTGTTGTCAGGATTAGGCATAAAAGGCTTAAAATAAACAAAGGATGTGAAGGACCTATACACTGAAAACTATAAGAAATTTTTAAAAGAAACTGATGAAGCCACAAAGAAATGGAAAACATTCCATGTTCATGGATTGGAAGAATCAACATAGTTAAATGGCTGTATTACCCAAAGCAATATACAGATTTAATGCAATCCCCATCAAAATCCCAGTGGCATTTTTTAAAGAAACAGAACAAAAAATCATAAGATTTGTATAGAATCGCAAAAGACCCCAAAATAGCAAAAGCAATCCTAAGAAAAAAGAATAAGGCTGGAAGTATCACACTCCCTGACTTCAGCTTGTACTACAGAGCAACAATAATCAAAACAGCATGGTACTGGCAGAAAAACAGACACACAGACCAATGGAACAGAATTAAAAACCCAGAAATAAACCCATATAAATATGAACAGATAATTTTCAACTAAGGAGCCAAAAACATGCAATGGAGAAAATAAAGCCTCTTTAATAAATGAGGGAAAATTGGAAAGCCACGTGCAAAAAAATAAAATAAAATGAAATTAAGACTGTTATCTGTCACCATATACCAAAATTAGCTCAAAATGTATCAAAGACCTAAACATAAGACCTGAAACAATAAACTGCATAAAAGTAAGCATAGGCACTAAACTTATAGACCCTGGATTCAAAGAGGATTTTATGAATTTGACCTCAAAGGCAAGAGAAGTAAAAGCTAAAAGTGGTTAATATCCAAAATATATAAGGAAATCATACAACTCAACAAAAGAAGACAAACAATCCAATTAAAAAATGGTCAGAGGACATGAACAGAAACTTTTCCCAACAAGATATACAAACAGCCAACAGATATATGAAAAAATGCTCAACTTCAATAGCTATTAGGGAAATGCAAATCAAAACCACAGTGAGATATCAACTCACACCTGTGAGAATGCCTATCATCAATCAACAAGACAAATAATAACAAGTGTTGGAGAGGCTGTGGAGAAAAAGGAACCCTCATACACTGCTGGCGGGAATGCAGATTGGTGCAGCCGCTATGGAAGGCAGTATGGAGGTTCCTCAAAAAATTAAGAATAGAATTACCATATGACCCAGCAATCCCTCTCCTGGGTATCTACCCAGAAAATCTGAAAACATTTATCCATAAAGATATATGTACTCCAATGTTTACTGCAGCTTTATTTACTGTGGCCAAGACATGGAAACAACCAAAGTGTCCTTCAATAAATGACTGGATAAAGATGATGTGGTATACTGGGGGTGCAAAAAAAAATGTATATACATGACTTGTATTCATCTTTTGTTATTGGTAAATATTGAGTATTACAATTTTAATAGTTTTTCCCTTTCTTAAAATGTGGGCCTTTTGAGCTCCTGTTGCTAGGCCCGCTCCAAACTCTTTGGAGTGTACTTTCTCTTCCAATAATGGCCCTTGAGCCATTCTCTACTGCTTGGGCCCGCTTCTGCTTTTTTTGAAATGTATGTTTTCTTCTAATAAACTGTCCTTTTCTACAACTTTAACAACAACAACAAAATGTATATACATTTTTTTTGGCACCCTCTGTATATACACAATGGAATACTACTCTGCCATAAGAAAAGATGAAATACTGTCATTTGCAACAACATGGATGGAACTTGAGATTATTAAGCTAAGTAAAATAAGTCAGACAGAAAAAATCAAGAACCATATGACTTCACTAATATGTGGGATGTAAAATTGAAAGCAACAAAGGAACAAGACAAAAAAATGAACAAAAACTCATGACACAAACACTAGTTTAGTGGTTACCAGAGGATAAGGGGACACAGGGGTGGTAGAACAGGACAGAGAGGGTCAAATATATGGTGATGGAAGGAGAACTGACTATGGATGGTGAGCACACAATGTGATATACAGATGATGTATTATAGAACTGTACACCTGAAACCTATGTACTTTTACTAACCATTGTTACCCTAATAATTTTAATTTAAAAACATTTTTAAATAATTAAAAAATAATAATAATAAAGGGCTTAAAATAGTATTTTGCATATAAGCATTATAAATATATTTACTATCTAATATATAATGAAACAATATATAATATTAAGTTCTGATAGAATATTATCTAATAAACTAATTGATGAAACAGTAAGGAAAACACAAACTGCAGCCCAGGGACTTAAAACTCAAATTCATTCATTTGTTCAACAAATGTTTATTAAGCACCAACTATGGGCCAGGAACTATTCCTTATACCTGGGATACCTCAGTAAATAAAAAACCATAAATCCTCCCTGCCTTGTATAATAGCTTATACTCCAGTGGGGAAAGCATATGATAATAAAAGTTAAGTAAATAATGTGTTAAAAAGATAATAGTAGGGGGGGAAAGAACAGGGATGGAGCACGTGGGGTAGGGGGGAAGTTGGCAGGAGAAGAGAGGGTGCAATTTTAAACAGGATAACCAGTATAGGCCCCACGGAGAAGGTAACATTTGAGCAAAGAATTAGGGAACCTAGCTATGCAGTTATTTGGGAAGAGCATTCTAACAAATGGAAAAACAAGAACAGAAGGCCCCAAAATGGAGGTGTGCAAGGCACATATAAGGTATAGCAAGGGGACCAGTGTGGTGAAACCAGGGAGAGTACAGTAAAAGATAAAGTCAGAGAGATAAAAAGCTGCCACATCACACAGACCTTGTAAGTCAGGTAATGAAGGGCTTCAGCTTTTATTCTGAGTTAAATGAGCCACAGTAGATTCTGAGTAAAGGAGTAATATGATCTTTCATTTTAAAAGGATCATCTGGCTATTGTATTGAGAAGCCAGTAGAAGAGCAAAAGGTGGAAGCAGAAAGATCAATCAGAAGAAAGACCATGACTAAAATTCAGGTGAGAGATGATGGTGGCATGGACCAGAGATGTTGAGGTGGAGGAAGAGTAGTAGTCTCTGATAAGAGATATACCTTGAAGGTATACCCAATAGAATTTTCTGACAGATTGGATATGGATTGTGAGATAAACAGAATAAGTCAAGGGTAACACCAAAGTTTTGCTCTTAGCAATGAGAAGCAGAAAGGTGAGGAAGGCTGAGATAGAACAGATTTTAGGAGTAAGAACAGAGTTCACTTTTTGACATGTTAACTTTGAGTATCCATGAAATAACCAATTCACATGCCTACAAGGCCCTGACAAGAAATATTAAATGAGTGGAAAGGCCAAGTACAAAACTCTAAGATGTGCTATGGACTATACTTAACTAGAAAGTTCATGTACCATCTGAAATGGGCAGTGGCTACGTAAGTTTAGCAGACGATTACCATGGGGAAACCCAGTTTGCCAAGTTATGCCAAATTTTCTAAGAGAAGTCAGAAATCTTCAATTTTTTATGTGAAACATCTTAATTTTAATATTTGACAGTTAAAGAGGTGCATTTACATGCTAACACTGCACAGCTACAAAAGTGTCATTTCCATTACATGTTCAAACACTCAGGCATAAAAGTAAGATGACTAAAAAGTAATCTGGTGAAAAATCATGTTCAAACTTAGTCCAGGGTTCTACATCCCAATTCAAAAATTTAATGAGTCAAATTCTCAGAATTAAGTTCAATTTTATAGACAATTATTGACTGTTTCCTATGTCCAAGTCATGTTACTGAATTTTCAGTTGTACTAATGACCCTAACAGATAGTACAACCACAAGTAAATAGTGCCTGGGATAGAGTATGCTTCAATGTAACTTTCTCCTAAGCAGAGAACTGCACAAGGTTGGAAAGGGCTGCCACAGAAGGTAGCTTCCTGCCAAATGGAGGTGTTGTGCCCCCCGCCAACTGAAAGACTTTTAAGTTTTCTTTCCCATAGAAATGTTAAGTCTCCTCCCTAGTTCCTTCGTTCCTTAGCGCTTGGCTTTGATTACTTTTCTAACCAGTTTGTGAATCCTAGGCTAAAGATTGCTCCTAGCCTGAATCCTAGAATTCTCCTACCCCCCTGCTTCTTGATTGTCTTGTAAATCAGTTTCTGAATCCTCAACAATAGAAGTCTCCCACCCCTGCTTCAGATAACTACTTGAAAGCCTGTGACTTCCTAATATCCCCCAGGCCAGTAAGCCTAATGATTCTTTCCAAACCCATTCTGGGCCAAGACAACTGAAGCAGCCTGAGTGACAGGCTGAATGGCCACAGGTTTCATAAGAGCTAACAGATTCATTAATTAAAATCTATTTTCCCTCATTCAGGGACTTTGGGATGCAGATGACACCCCAACAAGGTTGCCAGTCACAACCAAAGAAGCCATAACAGTCTTCCAGGCGGAGCTCGAGACCCCTTCCTCTCATCTGAGATCAGCTAGGGAGAGAGTTCTGTGAACCCCCAATAGGCAGGGACAGCTCTACGCCCCTGCCCAGCAGGAAGCAGATACAGAAGAGACATCCTGTCCCTCAGCTTCCCACAGAGATTTTATGGGGATCACGTCTCTCAAGGGGAAAACAAAGCAGGCAGTTAGAGGCAGGCATTGGGTCTCTGCATGCCTGCACATCCCACAGGATGTGACTGCCCAGGTGACCTCCCCTCTCTATCCAAAACTTCTTTTCATTGTTAACTATCCACCCCTAAAACAAATGGGTACAAAACACCTGACTGGATTAGACCAGTTACTCACACCTGCTCAGTAAAGGCCATAACGACCTTTGTTTCACCAGGGCCTTATTAATATCATACATATGCCCAGAAGTTTATTAGTATCATTATAACAGACTGAATTCTGGGGAGGAACATGCGCAGTCTAAAGAGATGAGATAATATCCTGTTGTCAATTACGGGTGCCAATCAAGTGTTCCTACATCCAGAGGCGAACAGCCCATTCTAGAGAAAAAGGGATAAAAACTCCAAGTCCTGGGAAGTCCGCCTTTCCCCTTTTTGACTGCTTCTTCCTTTTCTCTGACCCCTTCCTCCCTTTTTGAGCCTTGCCTTTGCGTGTGGCCCACTCCAAATAATTGGGAATGTAATTTCTCTTCTAATAATGGTCCCTTGAGCCGTTCTCTACTGCTCGGGCCTACTTCTACTCCTTTGAAATGTACTATCTCTTCCAATAAACTACTTTTTCAGTACTTCAGCATCTCCTTCAATTCTTTGCTCTAGTTGCCAAGGACCTGGACTTTGCGCAGAGAAGGGCTCACTCTCCAACAACAGAGGTATTCAAACACGGGCTGGACATGCTGTGGCGAGTCAAGCAAAGGGTGCATTGCTGGACCATGTGGCATTTAACATCCCTTCCAAAATTCTGTACAAAAAGAGTTAAACCATAGACTCTGCCTTAAAAGGACTTACAACCCAGGAAATATTCATATCATCATCATCCAGTTAGGTGCCTTCCATGTTTTAAGCCTGCATCTTAGAGAGCATTATCTCTACAAAAGGTTAAATGATCCCTTGAAAGCAGAATATTGCATAGTCACACACACAAGAAAAAAACCTAAACTAAAAATTAATTCAATTTTAATTAAAATTAAATTGAAAAAAACTGTACAGACCAAACAAAACACCTGCAGACTTTCTATGGTTTAAACTCTGGGTCACATAAGAACAGAGATTCCCACCTACCCAACCCAGTCCTGCAACTACCTTACAAACATGTATTTTGCGTTAATCCATGTCTCTAAAAGTTATATTTTTAAAGATATTAACTAGGGTTTCATGTTGAAACAATAGGTCAGTCCCCACATTAAAGATTCTTTTACTAGAGAATGATCAGAAACTTATGCTAGACTTACTATCAAGAAATCTCAATTAAAATATTACAAAAACTTGAAATCACAGAAGTATAAAACACACTGGAGAGTCACAAATCTCATTATCTCTTTAGAAGAGTATATTCTTATCTTAAAACCTCAAAAGTGAAAAGTAACACATACGCTTATTTAACTTACAATTAAGAAAGTTTTAAAAATATCAACTTTAACCCCATATTTAATTGAACCAAAATACATTTCTAAAAGAGCCAGAATTCAAGAACCTCAACGGGAGAATTATAAATCAAGTGTAAAAGAGGCATAGGATATTTTTATACTCATTCTAAAATATTTCAGAAATCAATCTGAGAATTATAATTCCAAGGAAGCACAGCAATCATATACATTTATGACAAAGCCAACATACCAACTGAAGCTTCCAGTCTCAATTCTCTGACACTTTCAGCTGTGGATTCACATTCCAAAGTGTCCTACAAACTTTTTTCCTTACCCTGCTGATGACCCAAGGAATCTGAGTAAGGGAAGGAGGACCCTGAGCAACAGAATGACATAAATTGTTTATGGAATAAAAAGTGGGAAGGGTAGATTAAAAGTTGTACCTACCATCTATAAACCCTAGCTTTCACAGATAAATCTTTTTTTCCTAAACTTCAGACTTTCAGATTCCTCTCCAGCTCAGTTTCAAAAGTAAAGAAGGAGGGTAAAAAAAAACCTACTAAGCTATAACACAGAAAGCCAAGATAGCATAGCTAATCACAGGATAGATATTCAAGTAGCAATTTCAAGCAAGCCTTTAGCTTTAAATGCTAACTATATCTTCATTAATTTTAAGCACTTTACATTAACAAAAATGTAAATTTTCAAATTTGTACTGCCATTCAAAATATAAACTATATTATAATGAAAAAAGACAAGTACAATTCTAGCAAAATATAAATGAAAATTAATCATTTATCTGATGGAATTTGTGTCCATTCGTTTAAACTACTTAAATTGAAACTTCATCTTCTGAACTACTATAAAAATTTATGAAGCTGTGGAAATGAACATTTTATAAGTTTTACTATGATTTTTAAAAACTGAATGCAATTGTGAACAAAAAATTAGTTTTTAAGGTATCAAAACACTTTTATGGAAAGCACATTAGATCTTTATGGCATTCTTTAAATTCCATGTTATTAAATTCCAGATTTGTAAGTTCAGTTGTTATTGAGTATGGTACACTTAAGACCATGGTTGATAGGTCATGTAAATTTTTTTAGTATCAACTCATTTTAGTGACACTCTGTACTATAGCAACATGGTTGGAAAATGAAAAGGATTAGTAAAAAATATAGATATTTAAGTCTAACATTTCAAAATAAAAGGGTATAGATGGGTCAGTTCAATTCCATTTTAAATTTTTATTAAAGAATGAGAGCACTTTTTTATTCCTCTAAGTTAAATATATAATGTATAAAAAGTTTTAGTACTAGGTGTTTACATCCTCTAGTAATATTGTGTATGGGGGTGGGAGGAGGGGGCAGGTTTAAATTTAGAAAGATTTAAAAATTTAACTATTTTTAAAAATAATTGTAACTAATACTAATTTTTAAAAATATTGCTTTGAACACAAAAGTGCAATGCTCTTTAAACTTAAGATAAAGATATCCACAATAGAACCAAAGTTCTACTACAAAATAGTACACACTACTATTCCTTACATAATCTGTAATCTGTCATCTGAAATCTGTTAAAATTTGAACACAGAGATCACATTTTCTTCCCTTTTTCTTGCTTCATCAACCATCAAGCAGTAAAATAAAGTGGGAAACACCACCGAGCATTAATATGAAAATCAGGCCAGATTTTACATAAATTATTTGATTTGTATTCACAAACCCTCCTTAAACCGACATGTCTAAGTTTTCTAATAACAAAAATGACACCATTAAAAATATGAGGCTTAATTTTGGTTCATATATCAGGCATATTCTTACGAATAAGTCTTACCTCATGATATATTCAGTAATGTATGTTTATATTTCGAGTGTTCATTATGTATTATAATCTTTGGCAGTAATATTCAAATCCAATATTCCACCCTTAATCTTAAGTGAAATTAGCAGTTAAAGCAGTGCCTTAAGCAAAAATATTTAGCAATGCTAAAATTTAGTAATTGCAGCACCAATACTCATTTTCGTATCTATAATGGTACACAGTTGCACACAAACTAATTTTAAAATAGAATATTTTAAATGTGTACCCTGGAAAGGAATCTATCATTCGAGCCCATAAGGAGTTTTAATTCTGAAAGTCTCCAAATGGAAGTTTGTCAATATCTTCCCCTTATTTAAATAAGCAAAATTCTACCAACATGCGAAAGTTATTTATATGTCGGTTTTATCCGGGCAACATATCCTGCTTCCTGATTCTGTCGCCATCCTCAAACACAAAGTGGGACAAATCTGTAAGAGAAGCCAAGTCTTAAAAAGCTCCTGTTGGTATTCCCTCTGTGGTTTTAGCCTTAATAGAATCACCATATAGTATAAAGGCTATAGAGTATTTATCAAGGATGTAAGAGAGAGCTTAAAGAGGCTTCAACATGAGCTCAACTAAATTCATATAACTGCTGCCCAAATAAATCGAAGGGCATTAGTTTCAAAGCCAGGATTAAATCCGAGGTCTCCAGGCTCCAGGTTCGACGGTCTTATCTATTAACCCAAAGAAAAGACGGTACAGATTAGTCATTAAAACTGTTTTATGTTAGCAAATAAAGATAGGAGTAGCACTGCCTGTTTTACCGTCCATGGCTGCCAGCCGCGCGTGTCACGGGTGAGACGGGGTCAGCGATCTTGCCCGCAGACCCTCCGCCTTCCAAGGTTCAAAATCCAACACACAAGACAGCACTAGGGGTAGAAACAGGAAGAGAGTCAAAGGCGGAGGAAAGTTCCAGGCAGATCCCCAGCTAGAACTCAGTGAGACTCGGGACGTGGTCGCCAAATCTCACCCAGCAGTCGGGAGGCTCCGGGCGTCGTCCCAAAGCCTCGAGAAGGAGCGAGCGGGCGCGACAACGGCCGTCCAGCCAGCGTGCAGGAGGGTGGTCTGACCTGCGGTGGTAGACCGAGGAGAGGGTTAGAATAACATGGAGGGCAGCAGGTGGGGAGCGGCCGGAAAGCGCCGGGGAGGGGGGCGGAAATAAGGGGGAGCGAGGTCAGGGCGCCGCGGGGCGGAGGGAGCCGCCGACCGCCCCGACGAGACGCGGTACCGGGGTCCAGACGGCCGGGACCGCGCGGCGCGAGGGCTGACCGCAGGAGCTGTCCGGCCAAGAACTGTACCTGGGGGTGGGAAGCCGCGCCTAGGACACTGGCCCTCCCGCAGCTCGACGGGGCAGGGGAACCAGAAGGGCGCCCACCGCAGACACCTCCCACGGGGCCTGGGTCCTCACTACGTATTTGACGTGTGAGAGTGAGCAGGGTAAGGCTTCTTGCAGCCGGGAGACAGCCGTTACCAGCGGTTTGGCAGCGACCCCGCTGTCCCCATCCCTTCCTCACCCCTTCGGGTCTTCAGATGTTGGTCCTAAATCTCTGGGACCAACGACCACAAACCGCCGCCACCGTTTCGGGGACCGGTCAGACAGAGCGGGGTCGGGGGGAGGGGTCGCCGTAGTGGGGAGTGGAGCTCCACTGGAAAGACCTCGCGCTACCCTCGCGCCTAGGCTCGGCTCCCAGCGGGCGCTGCGCACGGTGGCCTAAGTACCCCACACGAGTGGCGCCTTGACCAATCAGTGCAAGGGGGGTGGGCGGGACCACGATTTAAATCCGAAGAAGGCTCTTGGGGAAGGGTGTAAAAGTGCTTCGAGTGACAGGCACTTTAGCCAATTGTGGCAAGGAAAACGAGTTTTGGGACGGGTGGGCAAGGAGTGATACCGAAAGATGATCGCTCGTGTTTTGTAAAGGCGTTTAAAAGCAAGAGCTGTGGTTTTAACCCGTACTTCTCTTACTTGACGGAAAATAGGGATGCGTTGTAAAGGTTCTTGTTCTCGTTTGATGGAATTTTCAGGTCTTAGACTGCTAATTTGACCCAAAACAGCCATCTGTAGTAACTATGGACTTTTTAAAATAAAGACTTGGAATAAGGCTAAAAGGCCGATTTGCATATAGTACTAGATGTATAAAGGTAATGGTATAAATGCCTAGAGTGAGCTGAATCAGGAGACCGATAATAGACGTGACTCGAGCTCTAATCAGTTTGGGGAGAGATCTGGCGATGGCGGAGCTGAAGAAGCCGATTCTCTACTTGTGTAAAACTAACTTTCACGGATGCACCTGTGTGGCATTCTGCACACATACCTAGAATGTTGCTTCATTTAAAGGCAGAGCTCAGGATTAAATGACAGACAAAAGAAAGGAAAAGATGGCTTTAAGAACCAACTCTGTGGACTCATACGCTTACAGAATATTATAACTGGAAAGATCTAGATCATGTAGCTTCTCCTTTAACAAATGAAGAATTTGGTGCCCAGAATAATCCACTGGGTTACACAGTAACACAGGTCCCCTCATTTCCAACCTCAAGATGCTTTCTTCCACAATAACTAGTGATTTCAGTTTTGTTTGTTGTCTCCATTTGTTCGAGGCTCCAATGAATGTCTTTTTACTTAACATACTCCAACAGTGTGGAATTAGCAAAGACTTTGGATTCAGACAGATGTGAGCTCAAATCCCTATGTTACTATTTTGTGGCTGTGACACCTTGAGCAAATAGCTTTTTGGAGCCCCAGTTAAAAATGGGGATTGTGGACCGGCTGAGTGGTACGTTGGTTAAGAGCTGGCTTGGGATGCAGAGGGCCCCGGTTCGGATCCCACATATGAGGGCCAGTGACACTGCCCTCTACAGCTAAGATGCTGAACAACAGCTCAACCTGGAGCTGGGCTGCCATGAGTTGCTGGCCATGGTGTAGGCTGCAGCCCCTGTGGCAGTGGGTTGCCATGGGCTACTGTGTGTAGCCAGCAGCCAGCATGAGTGGCCACTGCCGGAGTGGCGGTCCATAAGCTGGCGAATGATCTGCCTTGCCAGGGAAGAGCGCAATGATGGTGCCAACTTGGGCCAGTGAAGCAACACCCTCCACAGCTAGACTGAAGAACGAAAGGACAGCAACTTGTCTGTTCCCCATACCCCAATTCCCCAATAAAAATCTTTAAAAAAAAAAATGGGATTGTGAGGAATAAATAATAAATAATGTTAACAAATAATGAGCATTTATTATGTGCCAGAAACAACTCTAAGGGATTTTCACATATTCACCTAATTCTCACGGTAACTTGGGCAAAGGTGCTAGCCCCACGTACCCCATATTACTGATGGGGAAACTAAGACACAGAGAGCTTAAGTAGTTTGCTCAAGGTCATACAGTAAGTCAGTAGCCCACTGGGCTTTAAAACCTGCAGACATAACCACTGTATATACAGTCTCAAAATGTGTCCAGAAACAAGTGACATAATACCCAATGCACACATGAAGTTCAACAAATACTCTTTCCTAAATGCTCTGCCCTTCAGTTAGTGAATACCATCTCATTTATATAGGCTGCATGTATTCAAAATAAAGCAGCTAGAAAACCTAGACTGATAGAATATACCTACTTAGCTTTTTTTTATTATGTCATTTCTCCACTTCAAGAACTACACAGATGATCACTTATTTTATTTTTGTGTGTGTGTGTGCCTGCTAATTTATTTCTCTCCAAAAAAATCTCCCACATCCTTAATTATCATGTTGGTGCCTTCTTGATTCCCAGTAATTAATTTAAATACACGTTTAAACTAGCTGAAATTGTGTTGAGCCTATTCTGAAAAGTTCAACTAAACATTTTTTAGGAGTTGCTTAAAACATTACTAGGTGGAGATGTCATCTCAAGTGCAAAAGATAGTCTTAAAAGTGGCCTGAAGGGTTGTTTTACATTTCCAGTTTTCTTTTTTCCTCTCCCACACCTGCAAGTATAAAGAAAATCAACTAAACAAGGGCTTCCTAATAGGCATTAGAGTCAAGCCATAGAACCTTGCTTTAGATAAGACAGTTATTTAAAGACCCTTCTAATACTGAACGTTGCATGTCCTTTTAGTCAGATTCCTTCTAAAATTTATATTATCCATAGTCTATAGATTTGTTTTTCAAATGCTATAAAAACTATATTCTCTACATGTAAAATTAAAGGAATGGCCTTTAACTTTATTTCTCAAGGCTCCTGGAAAAGAGGATCTAAAATACTTATACCAACTAGAAATCTTTTCCAGAAATAAATCTGTAATTAGGGTTTGTTATAAGTTTATTTGCAAGTTTATGGGAAAAGGTGATCCAAATGAATAGGAAGAAAGAAGATAAGCTATGTGAGTTGTCTTTGACTGAAAGGACACCAAAAGTTGGAAGATCCTAGTTGGTGAGGGAGAAAATAGAGAGGGAGCTCTGCAAACACCAGAAAGATAAATACTGACTGTGAAGCATGGAAAAAGTTAACCAATAAAAAAATCGGAAAGGATATGCAAAATATAGTTGGATAAAGTAGTCTGGATACCATGTAAATGTGTAAATGTGTTTCTTTCCAAATGAAATGTAAGCTTTTGGATTAAAGTTATCTTCATATACTTTCTATAATATACAAACTCCCAAAAGGGTAGAAAAGCAATGAGAAGTCCTTATAAAATGTTTAAAATCCAACTTGGTCTTAATAAAAGAAATAAAAGGTGAATAGTTACATGTAAAAGAGCATCATGTGTTGGTCTGCTTTGCTTTCCATTTGTTGGAACTTCCTCTATCCATATCTGGCAGTGATGGCACAGATCCACCAAAAACACAGCAACTACTTGCATCTGTTATAGAATTAAGGATCTACAGGACACAGTTATGGACCTAAGGACCCTTTTTTAATCTGGTGACTCTCCAATCTAAATGATACCTTGAAACCCTTTCAGAAGTATGGGAGCTTTTTTTATACTTATAGTAAATGTGTTTATTCCAATTCACTGACCCTTACTTTTTTGCCCTGATGTCATGCTTTCTGCCTGACAGATTAATTTGAATTTTTCATAACTGGGATGTAAGCTCCAAGACAAAGATGTAAGCACTAAAAGGGGAAAGTAGAATGTCATTTATTATAACCTACAATGCAGTCCGTGTTTTAAAGTAAAGCATCAGATCTTTCTAATAAATTATTGTATCTGTTTTAATTTGCATTGATCCACTTGTATGTACAATCTCCAGGACACCTCTGAAATCACTGGCCTTTTATGTTTTGCCAGTTTTTACTATTCTATTCCAATTTTCATTCTTAAAGAATGAGATGCATTTCCATTTCAACCTGTCTTAACACCACTGAATTACTAAACCCTTATGACTAAAAAACAAAAGCAGTTTTGTTCTGTGAGAATTATGTACTCATACATGCAAACAGCTATATTTTTTTATTCTCTTTTTAAAATGTTGGATAATCAATGTTTTGAAGCATGCAGGCAGGTTATTTCCAATATTCACAGTGAGAATCCCCATAGATTGTTACCATACATCATCCTTGACTTCTGAGGACCACAGTTCTAAAGGAAAAAACATGACTTTTCATTCAAGTAATTAGCATTTTCATTAGCATAATTAGCACAATTATTAACTGCCATAGTGCTGGAGGACCTATAATGCCCAGGAACTTGGAAGTCTATTTTGTTCATAAAATGATGTGTGTATCCATATGTTGCACATAGACACATACACACAAAAAAACCACACACACACATAGATATAGACTTAGATTATTAAGAACTTAATTACTTTATGTTTAGAACTGGATATATTCCTCCATCAGGCTAGCAGCACTGAAGGACTGAATAGGACAATGGGACTCGTCTATCCTGGTAACAAACTGGAAGGAGCTCAGAACAGCCACCATATTTGAGAAACTTATCACTATGCATTGTAAATTTTCTGTTTAATCCTTATCTCCCTATACCATTTCATCTCATAGTTTAAAATCCTTTTCTTAGAGCTTGGCTGTGGGTTTAAGGAGTAAAAGTTCTTTCTTTCCTCTGTCTTACTAAATTTCTTCTATTTCCCAGCTACAGACTTCTTTTTTTTTTATTTCCAAAAAAAAGTTTTGGGATACACCAATTGGAAGTGATTTTGACTGGCTCTGAGAGTACAGATTCTTTCCAGGTTGGGGGCCCACTGCCCACCTGGCAACCATGGCAGGCTCACCTGTTGGTGCAGTGCCTGCGCTTTCAGGTTGGTTACCTGATGCCTTTCCAATTACTCTATTTGTTTGCAAAACCACCTGTTCTGTCTTCCAAGTTTTTCTGTTTCTCTACCACCTAATTTAATGGGAAATTATCAAAATAGTTTTATGCACATAAACCACAGCCTGAATATCACCATGAATACTGTCAGACAGAGATAATGAGAGTAACACAGAGCCACCCTTGGCCATTGGGTGGTTGGAAAGATCTGGTGCCTCACCTCATATGCATAGCAAATAAAGGCACAGTGCCTTCTTTGCTCTCGAGTACTCAGTATATGTTGAAGGGAGGAATTAAAAAGCAAAAACAAACAAAAGAATGGTTAGATATTTGAGTAAATCTGATGAACTAAAAAGAAAAGACCTTTCTTACTTTGGCTGTTGGTCTATAGAAAAGAACAACAACAACAAAAAACCATGGGAGACAGTGAAATTGTACTCATTCTTTAGAATTCATTAGAATTCATTGACCACTATACTAGACACTTTGAAACACTTTAAAAGAGCTTGTAGTTTAATCGGGGAAGCAGAACAAGCCAGCTGTCAACACAGCAAACCCATGGATTTCAAACCTGAAGCATGAGGTGTGTCAGGTCAGTTTAGCCTTTGAGCTCAGCCCCGGCCCCAGCTTCCATGTTAGAGTCACAGGTAATGGAAGCCGCTGGGCCTGCATCCATCAATTCACCCCCACTTCAGACGTTATCTTTGTGTCTGTTTCCTCACACTTCTGCTAACATTCGGTCAGAACTTAACAAGTGCCCAGTGGAACTACATGAAGATGGGAGGCCTGCCTTTATGAGACTAGGCCAGATCTAGCCTTCTGGCAGGTACCATCCGGAGCCGTTTGCCCTGCCTGTCTCCCGCTTTGCCTTCTGACACATGTCCCGTCTCCTAGGCTGACTTTCTCGTAGGCCTCAGCCTTTAGACCTGACTGACACCTCTGTCTTGGCCTCTCAGTGGCCCCATCAGCAAGGATTCCAGGGTTTGGCTCACAAGTGGCAGAGACTGGAAGAAACACTTTTTAGAGCTAGAGGAGGATATTCAATCCTATCTCTTCTCAGAAAGTGACCAAGGCAGATTTCTGCTGAACCAACACTATACATATATCTCAGATGTAAACAGTGTCCTTCAACCTGCAACCCAGGCCTGCCATGATCTGTGATTCTACCACTCACAACAGGCCTGGAAGTTTTGTTTGAGAAGGATTTGCACCATTCCCCATCGGTGAAGAGCCAGGATAGTCCATTTGCCAACCCCGTGCCTCAGCTCTTCAGTATTCTCCCAGTTGAGTTGCAGGGCTAGAACTTGGAATGTGAATTCCATCACCCAGAAATGAGTCCTCATATACCTGAAGGATAAGTCCCAAACGCCAAGAAGCCCAGTTTAGGGAACTGTGTGTGCATCTGTGTGTAATACTAACAGATGGTAGAGTGACACACCTATGATGATGATGATGATGATGATGATGATTATTATTATAGACTTTTGTGTTGTGTTGTTAATATCTGTCTTGGGTTGCTTCACAAAAGGAGGCTGCTTTGTAAACAGTTTACTATGGAATAAAGAGTTTTCACCTTGGTGTCAGCTCATAAACACCATATTGCCCTCATCAGAAGACCACTGAGCATGAACAGTGTCTCGTTCATGCAATTTGCATGGATGCCCTTAACAAAATTACAAGTAGACATTAGCTGTGTCAAGATTCCAGGGGCAAACACCACCTTACCTTTCTATATTCCTTGGTTAAAGATTTAAGATTTTAAGAACTTTTACACCAGCAGCCAGCGTGAGTGGCCAACAGCCGCTGTGAGCAGCCGTCCAGAAGCCGGCGACTGATCTGCCTCGCCCTGGAAGAGCGCAATGATGGTGCCAACTTGGGCCAGTGAAGCGACGTCCTCCACAACTAGACTGAAGAACAAAACAAAAAAAGCAACTTGTCTGTTCCCCTTCCCTGATTCCCCAGCGTTGTTCTCATCCCCCAATTCCCTAATAAAAATCTTTAAAAAAAAAAAGAACTTTTACATCATACTGAACTTTAAACTATAACCAAAAAGCAAAGGTAAGGACTATGCGTCCCCTTCTAATATTGAGTGACCACTGGCTGGACATAGTAGTATGATCCTGAAAAGAAATTGATAACCTCATTTACTTGGTTGCCCACAAATAGTACATAACACAGAATTCAGAGTAAAAATATCAAGATTTGAGTCCTGATACTGCATTTCTGAATGTAGGCCCTTAAACATTTAACCTGCTGAGCCTCAGTTTCCTTGACTATAAAAACAAGAATAACACCTAATTGGTTAAAAACTAAGTCAATCAATATTTATAGGCTCCATTTGTTCTTTGCTTTATAGGATATAATTATTAAGTGAGTGAATGTATGTGAAAGCAACTTATAAAATAATAAATGTGTTTTAATTGTAGAGAACATGAAATACTTACAAGGTCATGCTGCCCAAAAAGCCCCAGAAGCGTTTGAATCTGAGTCTTGCACTGTCTTCATCTTTCTGCTCCATTGAACAGGAAGAAATGGTAATGGACTTCCCGCAACAGATTGTTTGAATGAAAGCCCAAGACTCTAGAGTCCTATGCAGTAGTTTGTTTGATTGTTTGTTTTTAAATCTCTACCCTTTCCCACTTCCCCGACCCTATCAGAATTACCATCTGACTATGTGTTTTCAAATAAGCCAGTAGAAATGGGAATTGAGTCAGTCATTGATTTGATTCACCCTCTGATAGTAATCACTGTTCTGAAAGAAAAGTACAGTTCTGATAATATCATAAAAAGACCAGGTGTCCCTCCAAAAAGAATTATGAAAATTAACTTATGATTTATGCTTCTTAAATGAGGCATAAAGCAGCTTACAGTATGTTCCGCCCCGAAGAATGCTGAAGTGTAAACAGATGTCAGATACATACTTCGTTTTCTGAGTCTTTCAGCTTCATTTTTTCCCCTGCTTCCACCAAACTTTGTAAATAGAGGCCCATACTCATTTCTGCTTCCACTTCAACCCACAATCTGCCGAGAATCCTCCCCCAACCTCTTTAACACCCCCATACATAGCATTAGTGGGTGCTTATTGATCAGAATCACTCACAGTCTCCTTATTTGTCAAATCCAATGTGAACACTATTCAGCCCTTATCTCTCCTCTATATTTTGATGTTATTCATACTCTGACCTTCCAGAACTCACTCCTCCTTGGCTTTGTCAAAGTGTCTCCTACTCTGCATGAACCTTTTGTACTGTCATTCCTCATTCTTCTTCTGCAACTATGCTTGGTACTTTTTCCTTCCTCTTATGACCCTAGTCTTTCATCTTTACATTTTTTTTTAATCTTCATAGTCTCCCCCAGGATGGTCTAATTCATATACTTGGCTTCAAGCACCATTACTGTAACTCCCAAATATTATCCCCTTCTCTGAGCTCTGTCTTTGAGCGTGAGACTCTATTTCCAAACATCTGCTCTATATTTCTACCTGTGAAACCCTGAGCTACTCAAACTTTATATATCCAAAGCAGGGTCGTCTTACTTCTCCCAGAGTCCACGCCCCTAAATTCGCCAGTATGGCACAATACAAGTACACCTACCCTGCTGCCTAGTCTTGGCCTATTATCTCTAAGGTACATTTCTTATCTTTCCCGGCAGGCTGTTTCCCAGGCCCTCCTATCAGCTGACTTCTGGCTTAGTTGGCCAGTGTGAAGCCCTCACTGAAGATTGGAGAGTGAAAGGAAAGGAGAAACTCGGGTATTATACACATACACGCACATCCCACCAGACAACACTTAGGCTGGTTTCTGTCTTCTTGATTGGACCCCATATGAAACAGTCTTCCTCTTAATCACCCCTCGAAACAGTCCACTCTCTCCTCTCCATCCCCACGGCCACTGACTTACAGCTAGTCGTCGTCATTTCTCTCCCACATTTTGGTAATAGAATTGATGGATATCCTTTAAGTTATATCTCCTCGTCTAGTCTGTTTCCTACAATGTTGCAAAATGAGCTAAGGTGATAATTAGTTATTATGCTCTCATTTAACTAAAACTAATAGCCTAAAACTGATTTACTTTCAAAGGAAAATCAGTTACAAGTAGCTTCTTTAGAGTAGATGGTCATGCCTTGGGTAACGTGGTTGTACAACTTGGCAACAACTGATTGTCCCAAGGATGTCACCTCATCTGAACGTACCAAACCTAAAGGATATGAGAGGGACCAATGGCCCGTGAGGCAGCCTGGTTAGAGAACTTTGTTCACTGTAACCACTAATATCACATAATGACTGGTCAGCCTAATCAAATCCTCTGGCCATTTCAAACGAAGGACAGGGGCAACCCCATAGAGTGGAGCATAAGTCAAAGAAACATGAAGGTGTAAAGGAAGCCAGGAGGCAGTAGAAGCAATGAACACTAAGTGGCAGCAACAGGAGGTAGATAGCAATGGGAACAGCAGTTATAAGCTCAATGGAAAGAAATGTCTGGGACAGAGTCTGGGGTCAAGATGAGGTAGCACTAGGGTTATCGTTGGGATACAGAAACAGTTTTGAGCTGAACAGGAGAAGTGACCGTTCACCTATTAAGGTGATTTCTATACTACCCACTTCTCCATGCATCCTTAAACAAGCCTCCATCCATAAAATGCGTGTTTCTTTTCCTCACAACCTAGTTCCACCCTTATTTGTCATGTGTTTCACAAAATTGCCTAAGGCTCAGCCAAAGAGCACTTAGAAAGTTTAGGAAATGCTTTCTTTCCACTTCAGACTTTTATAGTGTAAAATCTACTCCGGGATCCTGCCTATTATCTCCAGCATCACCTGAGTTGTTCTTTCTTAAAGAAATGGTGAGTTCTTTGCAACAGTCCTGGGCACTCTTGTCTCTCAAAGTAGCAATATAAACAGGGGTAATTGTTCTTAATGACTAGCCGTAATCCAACTGTGATGTGGGTTCTCATGACTGTGCCTTTGTACTTACTGTTCAGGCCCCTGCAATAGCCTGGAAAAGGGAGATTTTGTATTTTTTACAGCTAAGATATCAGTGAAGACTTCTTTGACATCTCTCTCCTTTACTAGCCCCCAACTGACAGGTATGGGTCTGTCTCTCTGCTTTTCTGACACCTGTACCACCTTATCATTCTTTTGAAATCTATTTACTTGCCATTTCTTTTCTCCTTAGATTAAGCAACTACAGGACTAAGATTCTAACTGGTTCATTCTTATGGGTCCTGCTTGGAGTACACAGAAAGTCTGCAAGAAATTAATAAATTCATTGGAGGAAAGCATGTCCAATTCATGGGAGACCTCAGGGAGCAAATGTTGTATAGTGAAAAGAAAGCTGGAGTCAAGTTCTGGGTCTGGCTGATTTATTTGCATAACCACAAAATATCTCAACCTCTGTGCCTGATTTTCCACATCTGAAATATGGTTAGATGTATAAGAGTTCGGCCCATTAACTTCTATGCTTCTTTGCAATGCTATGAATGCTCTTAAAGACTGGCCTTGGGACTTGCTTCTACCCATACCTCAACTTCACCCCATCCATGGCCAGAGTAAAGCTGCAGACTTGGTTGCATTACACATCTGGTTAGAGGGTTCATGCCCAGGGTTCTAATTATTTGTTGTTGTTGTTTGATTTTGTGGACTGGAGAAGGGATTTGTCATTTAATTACACAGAACCTTTTTCTACATAATCAAGGTAGACTTCAAGATGTAGATAACAGCATATCAGTCTGAGGGCAGATCTGCATAAAGTTTTAATTTCAAACATATAAAACTATGTTCAGTAAAGGGAGCTTTGAGAGGCATATTTCTTCAGGCTACCATGCTCAAAAAAATGCATGTGAGCTACTTCTATGTACTTCAAATTCAAACACAAGAGAAGACAGTATGTAAAATTGATTTTATTTAACATACATGTATACCAAATATAAAATTAGTTGAGCTAACAGATCTTGGTTGGGTAAAACTCTCTAAATAAATCATATAAAACAGAAGATTGGCAACTACCATTTCTTACATGCCTCTCATCTGTAACAAAAAAGCTTTGCCATTGGTATAACTTCAATATTGCTAGAAAACATTTTTTTTATATTTGACAGTAATAGTATGAAATAGAAAAACTAAGAAATATATACCCTGAAAAAAAAAATCTTTTAAACAAGAAAACCTTATTTGCTTGTCCTTAAAAAGAAATATATCTAGCAGAACAAAGATATGGAGTATCCGATAGACGCACAGCTGCCATGTTCACTTATTTCTCAGAAACCAACTTGCTGGCAGGAAAGAAGGATGAATGACTCCTCCCTGACACCCCACCAAGACTTACTCAAAAATAAAGATTTGGCTGAAGTCTGTTGACACTTCCTTGACACATCTGCGCTCCATCCTCACAATTACAGATCCTTATTTGAGACTGAGAACCATAGCTTGTCTCCCTACTAGATCGCCTCATCCTGTCTTGCCCCATGCTCCCACCCTTCCTCCGTACTTTTGGGAGTTACGTTTCTGAACCCCAAATCTCCATCGCCTGTTCATTAAGTGCACACTTTTTGGTCTGCACAAGACTTGCACCACGTAATCGCTGGTTTCTTTTTCCGACATCTCTCCTCATCATCTTTGCTCTGCTCTAGCCTCTGAACCACTTGCTTTTGCCCGGATGCTCAATGGAATTTCATGCTTTCAGTCAACAAATAGTAGTGTGCCTCGCACTTACGTGGGCAGTTTTCATGCATTTGCTCATGCTGTTCCCATTGTGTAGAATGTCCTGCCCAAATCTGTCCTCTGGAAAACACCTCACTTTTCCAAGCCTCAGTCCCTATAATTTTGGCCTGATCAGTTAGAACCAACCACTTCTTTTTCTATGCCTTCAATCAGCCCTATTGAATAATGTCTTAATACTTCTATGTCCACGTGGCTATGAACTTTGAGAAAGAGGTCCACGTCTTTCACCTTTTCATCCTTAACACCTGCACAGTACCTGACTCTTGTATTATTTCATCTTAGCCCCAATAGTCCTATTTGTTATTCATCTAGGTGTGGGGGGGAAAAAAAAAAAGCAACAAAACACTGCATCGGATACTGCCTGATTATCATTTCATAAGTCAGAAGTTTGAAAATACAAGGTCTCAGGATCATAAGGATACATCTTAACTGATGAAGCCCAGTCTTGAAATTCACTCAAGACATATTAATGGCTCAGGGTTTCTTCCACAACCACAATCAGGAATATTTATGTCTTTTTCTAGCTAGTCAAGCAACTAATCAAACTGAGCACAAAAAAACCAAAAACTCTCCTTTTTGCCTAAGTTCAAAAACTTCTAGTGTTGTGGCACCACGTTTAGTAAATATTGGGTTGTCGGAAAAGTCATGACGCATTTTTGCAATGAAAAACATAGAAAATATACATCATGACTTTTCCGACAACTCAATAAAATCTTCCTCCCAGTTCCCTTTTCCCATATGTAGTGGGACATCACATCAGCTATGATAAGATCACCTCTTACTATTTCTCAGCTTAATGCTAGCATTGCCTCCTTCAAAGAGATTTCTCTGACAATTTAGTGTCTTCTTCCCCTGCATTTCCATAGCACTGCATACACTTTAATATGGGGAGTTAAAGGATATTCATTCTAGACCATGAAATTGCAACAGGCATATGTGAGCGCTCAAACAAATGATGAATTGAATATTGCTTTAAGAATATGAAGTGAGTCAAGACTAATTATGTTAATTCCAACCTTAAGTACTTCCCTTGGCATTCAATGCGGATCGCTTTCTTTGAACACAGATTTAACATCAGTGGTTTTTACTATCTGCAATACTAAAGTTTGCAAAAAGGTGTTCATTATTTATGAGGACACTGTATTTTTTAAAAATGATTTAAGCAATTGCTACAAGACAATTTTCACTACAATCATTGAAAAAAACACTAATACAGTGGATATCTCATGGTGGTTGTTTTTTTGTATACATAGTTAAAATAATTTTAAGGGTTGGAGAAGACCCATAGAACTTTATGCTGTAGTGTTTCCATTTCATGTTTTAATTTAAATGAATAAACACAAAGCTTAATTATTAAACTCCAACTGAATTTGGTGTGGGTAAATTGGTGGTGATAAAACATCAGTTACATTAAAATCTGCTATTAAATTTGTTGTGGTTGGATCACTGAGTGACGGAACCTGCCCGTCTCATACCAACCATTATGTTACTCATTATTTTGTCATTCTTGATAGTTTATAAAATAACTTTAATACTTGAAACACAAGTCTAGATGTGGCTTAATTTTAGAATTTTAGAACTTTGGAAAAGTACTTGAACGCTTGCTTTCACACTGCTGCATCTCCGCTCTGATATTGAAACAGCCTCAATGTAATCAATTTACATGGCTGGCAGTTCTGAGACACTTAAGAATGATTTCTAACAGTTGTTTCCATTGGTCTGACTCGTTTGGAGTTTACATACTGCCGTGGCATCCTTCTTTTAAGGGTGTAAGCTTACTTGGCAATGAAATGGAGAAAACTGACTAGAAAACAAATCTGAGGGTTTTTAAAATTTATACAGTACATTAGTAACTGCTTTAAAAGTTAAACATCCAATGACATATATGCAAGTTACACCACAGCCAAGGGCTTAAGAAAGTGGATTAAACTTGCTTTAACATTCACCTCCACAAATGCTCTATAATAACCAGACTGGTATGATAATAAAGTAATCAAGAACAAAATTTGTTTCTCATCAATCTGAATGCATGTGGATATCTGCATGTTTAATTGGCACATCCATACTCCAAGAATCCAAATTACTTTAGTCCCATATCTAAATATTTACCTCTCAGAGTGGTTTAAAGTAACCACAGTGACATATAAAAGGAAAAAAACCCAAACAAACAAAAAATGAATGCCAGTCTTTCTTATTAAGTAAAGCCAAATCAAATTGTTCAACTGATGCTGTAGTAGATATTTCTACAGGAAAACAGATTTCTATACTTCCGGTCAGTTACTTTATCATCAAACCATAACTGTGCCAATGTGGTTTCAAGTAATGAAATATTCTTGACTTGTTGAGAATCATATATGATACATGAAAAAAGATTGCAAATTTTTTTTGGCCAATCATCAAACATGTTTTCATCTTAACATGAGAAATTCAGTTTAATATAAGTTTTACAATAAAACAAGGTAAATTTACAATAAAGTTAGTGATCTCATTCAGTAAGTCTTCCAATCTTCAAATTCAGGCGTAACAGAGATGATCAATGATTACAGGAGAAACACTAACACAAACAATCTCCTGTGGCCATCATCTTAAGGGCTGGTTTTCTTGTAATGATGAATTCTATCACAAGTCGCCATGTATTTTATATTGGAACTGCCTGAGGAAGACCAGAAAGCCTTTGTTCTTGGGCTTACACAGTAAGCATTTTCTGTGATTCTTAATCACATTTTTATCCAGACAGTGTCACAGGTCACACTTTTATCGACGATAGTTATACTGATTTGTGCCCTATAAATATAAACTTTCACACACAGAATACTGACACGAGGTTGTGAAGTTAGCCAGCCAGCCATAAGCAGACTGGAATAAAAATTGCAGGAAGGGCAGTATATGATGTCAACCCCAGATAGATTATAGATGCCAATCCCAAGAGTGCTGAGGCAAGAACACTTCTCTGATCACGAATAATTATCTTCAATGTCTCACGAAACTGGAAAATAAAATTTAAGAATATTAGAAAAAGTGGCTAAGCCTAGGAAAAATCATATACCAAATAATAAAGCACCATTTTCCCAGCTACTTTCTGTCTACCAGAAGAACCAGAATTTCTCTTATGACTTATGAAAGAATTTAAGATGTTATAAGTACAGTTTCTTGATTCCACATCCCATAGCAGCTGAAACAGCACATTAGGCAACTGGGTTAGTAATGGCAGCTGCCTTTGTAAATACAGAACTTTCGTGGAAAACTACAAAGAATGTAACCACATAAAAGTTATTCAGGGGCTGGCCAAGTGGCGCGATGGTTAAGAACTGGCTTGGGACGCCAGAGGGCCCCGGTTTGGATCCCACATATGAGGGCCAGTGACACTGCCCTCTACAGCTAAGATGCTGAACAACAGCTCAATCTGGAGCTGGGATGTTGTGAGTCGCCGGCGTCAGCGTAGGCTACAGCCCCTTTGGCAGTGGGTTGCCACGGGCTACCATATGTAGCCAGCAGCCAGCGTGAGCGGCCAGCAGCAGCAGTGAGCTGCCGTCCAGAAGCCGGCGACTGATCTGCCTCACCTGCGAAGAGCGCAATGATGGTGCCAACTTGGGCCAGTGAAGCAATGTCCTCCACAACTAGACTGAAGAACAAAACGACAGCAACTTGTCTGTTCCCCTTCCCCCAATTCCCCAGCACTGTTCCCATCCCCTAATTCCCCAATAAAAATCTTTAAAAAAAAAAAAAAGTTATTCAGGATTAAAGATTCAAAACATCAAACTGCTTATCAATAACAATAAAATATTCTAAAATTAGTTGAAGAGATCTCTAATCTTGAATAATATAAATTTAGCCTATTATTATTGATGAATTCAATTCCTACAATTTACCATGCTAAATCTGGTGATATCGATAACTTTCTTATAAATCTCAAATCCATAAGCATAGAATGTCTAATTTTGTTGCCAAATCCCATTACCTGCCTAAATAAATTAAACAAACTCACAATTATGTGATTAAAAAAAAAAAGCCTGCTGGAAAGGTAAATTAAATAGGACCCCTACCCCTGAAGGGTGTATTCTTCTCATATGTGCATTTTTTTTTCTTAGAAAACTAATTTTATTCAGAAGTGATGGCCTACATTTGAATCCAGAAGCTACTTTTTATTATCTCTGTGACCTAAAGTAAACCACTTAACCTGTCCAGACTACCACCTTCTCCATGGGAATAGTGAGGTTGTTGTGAGGATCAAGTGAAATATTTTATGCAAAAGTACTCTGCATTCTACTAAATGTATTACAATGCTTATTACTGCTACATCTGCTGACAATCATCTCTACCTCATCACTATCAAGGCAGATTTTAGCAGTTAATTGCTCCATTTTTATATGAGTTTTGCTACTCATCCTAATTTTAAGCTCCTTTTCTAGACATGACATAGTATAAGCTTTTAGGGTCTCCTACAGTGGCCTATATAGTACTAGACCTCTAGGTCTCCAAATTCTTAATAGGTGGAATGCACAAGTCTCACATGTTTTAACACTATCTTGACTGTAAGATTCTCTTTATACATACTTGTATATAATATCTAAATACAATGCTGGTCTTTTTATATGTCAAACATATATTTTGTTTCTTTTTACTAAACCGACAAAACATTGAGTACAAATACATAGTCAAGTGGTGATGCTCAAACTGAACAAAGTTTTCTGGACAATGAGAAAAGTTACTTGGCAAATAATGGGAAGATATACATTTAAGTAAATGAGTAAGTTGTCTTGATACAGCTATGCTTCTTTTATATTTTTCCCAATAATTTTTTTTCTTTTTTTTTTTGCTGAGTCATCCTGACACCTGTTGGCAGCTCAGCAGCAGCTCAGCTCGGGCCGGAAATCGAACTGGTGACCCTGTTGCTCAGAGCTCTCACTCTTGAGGGAGCTCTTAACCAACTGAGCCACTTGGTCGGCCCTCTTCCAATAGTTTTTAATTAAGGCAAACAATCATTGTGTACTCTCTTTCCCTGAAAAGCGGATTTTGTCAAGGAGTATCTCATTTCTAATATCCCATTCTTGTTCACTTAGCCATCAGCCATGAATCATCTTTAGTGGTACTCAATAGTAGGAAATGTCCTGCATTTCTAGAAGGTAAGAAGTCTATAGGGACACATTTTGAGCACTGAATCCCCAGAAATTAAAAGTGGTGTTTGCATTCATTTTTGGCACTGAAAAGCAATATCAGCAAAGTAATACAAAAATAAAAACAAAAAAAAGGTAGAAAAAGCATAAGGAATAGTAATAGTTACTAATTAAAGGGCTTTATAGTTTATGAAACACTGAAATTGTTAACAGCAATATAAAAAATCCCTTAATTTTATGATTTCTAAACTTGTAAAAAAAAAAAAGACTACAAAAAAGTAAAAGATTCTTATCCAGTTTATTTTCAAATTAGTTGCAGTGTTTCCATGGGGAAAAGTGCTCTTGAGAGTTTTTATAAACTCCAGTTTAAGTAAGAGACAACTTTGTGACTCTCATGTTAAGCTTTTAAGAGTTGTAGATATGAAGAACTCAAACCTCAGATCCAGAATCAAGTAAGTCCTTATGTTTCTGAAAAGTGGAAACCAGTCCTCCTTCAGTATTAATGACTTACTTCTTACAGGACATGTTGAAAAAACAGTTCTTAGAATTGGAAAATTTGGGATGTGGATTTTTTTCCCAGGAAATCTACTCTGTAGCCAAATTGTTTGTTAGACCATTCAAAGGGAAGACAAAAACAGTTTCACAAGAGGTGCTATGCAGCAACAGCAATTAAAACCCTTCTCTACTTCTGTAAAACCCTACAAAGTTTCCACGATGAAAAGCTACTCCAACTAGTTATTTATGCAGATTAAATATTTTACTACCTTAAAAAAAAAGCATTTGAACTGTTTTTCTGTAGAAATATATAATACAGAGCTACGTGTGTTCCACGAAAGGTTGACTCTTAATTACCGGATAGAAATACTGTTTTCCTTAGAGAAATTATTTGCTTGGTTCCTAAGCAAATCTGACATGTTTCCTTTTGTACACTTTTGGAACCAGTGTTTGCAAATGCGGTGAAGTTCATTTCTCAACAGGCCTGGACTGGAGTTTTGATTCTCGAATTGCTGCACAGTCCTCTAACTGTATTTTTATTTTACTTAGAAAAGCATTCCTAGATTGAGCCTATCGTGGCTGTATAAATAATCATGAGCTTCATAATACTTTCATGCACTGCCACCAAGAAAAGGTTTTACTGTATGAGTCAAAAAGTTAATCAAGATGTGGAGCAATAAAAATCGGTTATATGGACTCAGATTCTTTTGATCCAAAAAATATCTCAATGCAGAATGAAACCTGAAGCTCATTTTATGATTACCTAGGCTTTCATTGTGAAGAGTGAACATTAACTATACCTCTTTAACTACAGGGATGCTGAGAAAGCTTCTAATTTGCAAATAAAGTTGCAGGCTTAAAATGTTAGCTCTCTTTTAAAAGTTAAGAGATTTCAAAAGCAAATAAAAATCCATTTTCCCCCTTTGGATTTGCAGCTAAATTAATCATCTTAAATTCTAATGTTTTTTTTGTTTTGTTTTGTTTTAAACAACCATAAAAATCACCTTCCAACACTTAATGGCTCTTCCTGAAAATCAATTGTTTTGATTCCTGGGGGACCCATAAACAATCTAACCCACCTTTGGGGCTAATGGGTAAAGGATGCTTAACAATGAGGATGTCTAGATGGGGATTAAAGCCAACACAGAAAGAATTCAGAATACCCAGAAAAAGACTTGTTTGAAGCCAGGACACAGGAGTAGGGAGGGATCTACCAGGGA
This sequence comes from Hipposideros armiger, assembly GCF_001890085.2. NCBI lineage: Eukaryota > Metazoa > Chordata > Mammalia > Chiroptera > Hipposideridae > Hipposideros > Hipposideros armiger. The sequence goes on along the minus strand of NW_017731408.1, from coordinate 4,733,935 downwards.
GGTCATCTTACTGGGAATTTTGATAGTTTATATTAAGCAAAGGGAATTCACTGCCTGCAGCTTACATAGGGAGAACACTGCAAGCTTCCTTATTTTAAAGGCACCATTTGTATATAGTGTTATGGATTAAATATAAACTCTGGACACCTTCCTTCCAATTGCAAATCTTGGGATCAGTTGTAAACTACGCTGGGTGGACACCCTGACGACTTCTGCAGCAATAAATAGGCAGCCCTCCTGGAACTGCGGTCTGAGGTACTGGATTGCCACACTCTTTCACCGTGCCTTTTGAGATATCCTGGCAAGGAACATCACCATTTATTTACTTGGTCTCGCTCTTAGGAACACTAGAGTGTTCCTTACTCAATCTTAAACTCAATCCCTGATCCCAGAGGAGAGAAAAAGTTAAGGATGGGAGTGGGTGTCCCCGCGGAGACTAAGGGCAAGCCACACGCCTACCTTGTCAGCCTGGGGGCTGATCGCGGTGCCGAATCTACAGTAGGTCACGAAGTGCTCACAGTTGTTCCACAGTAGGCTGTAGGTAGTAAGACCAAGCCGCTTCTCCGCCCTCCTCGCTACCTCTTCGTTGGGCAGCGCCTTCTTCTTGAGGGCCTTGTCCAGGTTATTGACTAGGATTTCGGCTCCGTAGGCGAAGTCCTCCACTGTGTCCACGCGAATGCTGGCCACCCTACTTATAACACCTAGGATGAGACGCTTGTTGGAGACCACGTTCTGCGTGAGCCCCTTGTGGGCCCTCAGGATCAATAGGATGTCGGGCATCATGTGGGCGACACGGTTGTCGCCCAGGTAGATGCCACTGTGGGTCAGGTGGAACCGGGGCACCTCCAGCACATCGCCGCGGAGGAAAGAGTTGATGTTCCTCGCCTTGTCTTCGCTCGGGGCGCCCAAACTGAAGAGCTTGAAGTTCGAGAAGAGGAACAGCTTCTCCAGCAGTAAGGACACTGCCTGGAGCATTGGGTTCTTCATCCTGTAGGTAGAAGAGAGTCTTGGTGGACCCGCCACCGCTCCGGCACAGGCCGAACCAGGCAAGGTGAGCTCGCCGGACAGGGGCGCTGCGCCGATGCTCACCTGCGGGCCAGCAGCCCAGCACCTCTGGGGACGGCGGCTGCGGAGGAGGGAGGGAGAGAAAAAAGGAAGGGGAAGAAGCCTACAGATTGGCTCGTTCGCACCTCACAGGGGACTGAGGAGGATGAGGAACTAGCGACGACTGACCGCGGAGACAGTGAGACCCGCGCTAGAAGACAGCAAAGAAGCGCGCCTGGGGTCCCGTGCAGTACAGGGACGCAGGACCCAGCGCTATGCTCTAGCGTGTTCTCCTCTTCGCAAAGACCTTTTATCAACCCAGGGGGCGGGGCCAAACGCCGTCACAGACCCGGCAAGAGCGCTGATTGGGCGCCTGCGGTTAGCGCTGCTGGCAGCTGGGGGCGCGCAGGACCTTAGCTCTTATGAAGGCCGCTTTCCGGCTCCGTGATCTGCACGGTGAGTCCTTCCAGTCTGGCGCCCTCTTGCACGCGCGACCTAAGCCCTTCCGACCTTTAAGCGGCCGTTTTTGAAGAGCAGAGGTCGAGGTGTGGCCGCAGGAAAGATTCTGCACCTGTCTGGACCGTGGTATATTCAGGGCACTTTGGGAACGTGTTGGGTGGAAAATCCCCTTGGGCGAGATTCCTGAGCAGAACTACCTCCCTCTAAAGGGTTGGATACCTGGAGACCTCGGCTAACTCAAATATTTGCATTTACTCTGTGAAGTGTGCGCGCCTCGAAAGCCTGTGGATTCTTTGCTAAAACTCCGTAGAGCCGTAGTCCCGTACGCCGCAGAACCTCCTCGGCTTTAAATGCCGGAATCCCCCTTGTTGTCATCCTGCGCTGGTCGGGTAGCAACCGACGCGTCCAGATCTCCCGCGCGCGCCTGCGCGCGCCCGCGATCGGAACCCCAGGAGCCTTGGTGATCCAAGGCACCAGTGACCGTTGAGCGCGCTGCTCCCAACGGTCAGGTTGAAAAACAGTGAAGCCTCTAACGTTCTGGAAAGCCGGATTCTTTTCAAGTTTATTTCTCCGGCTTCAGGGTCACATGGACCTAGCTTGGGTTCACCCACCCAAACTTGGCCGCAGCCTCACAAAGGTAGCCAAAGAAGGATGAGACGCTGAGTTCCTTGCCGAGCGCCTGCACCGTGACCCAGGTGTACTGGCAAGGGTAGTCCCTGGGAGCAGCCAGGTGAGGAAGCTGCCGTCGCGTCCTCTGCTCCAGATTGGGCACGCGGGTGTCCCGACCCGACGCAGAGTTCCAGTGCAAATACATTATGCTAATACCTCAATTCTGCGGACAAAGGCTACAATGGATAGCCTCGCTCCGCTCCACAAAGCCGCGCAGTTCGGGCTAATAGGTTTCATCAGCAAGCAGATTCCCCCGCTCGCCTGGGGAGGAGGCTTGCTGCGAATGATGGATGGAGAGCCATTCATCTTACCTGGAAGATGAAGGGGACCATGGCGACCCAGCGGAGAGGAGGCCCGCTCCCCATTATCCTTGGAGGCCAGGCCTTTGCTCCCACCGCCGGTCTGCCATCAGCGCTCTCTCCCAGCTGTCCCGCTTGCCCGTGACTTCTGTTCATCTCACAAACAATTTCGAATCATATTATAATCCTAGTAAAGAGAAGAAATCTCCATGTCTCATGTGCAAACGAAAGAAGGTGGAGAAGGGGAGAGGGGCAGTGGATGTGGAAATTTAAAATCATCTATTATCCCAGTCTCCCTCTAAAATGTAAAGAAAAGCGACGGGCTAGCTAGTTGCTGCTGAAACGAATGAAACGCTTCAGCACAGGGACACTTATTGGCTTCCAGCAGCACACCCGCTCAGCTGCTGGATATAAAATCTGGGAAATCTGGGGAAAATTTTAAAATCTGATCCAGACCTCGGCGTACGCGGTAACTGCAGACCCCAAGTCCGGCTCTCGAACTCTGGACGTGCGAGTCGGCTCCAGGTCTGGAAAAGCACGGAGCCTGGAGCCTCTAGTGTCAAGAGCCAAACGGCCCCCGGGAGATCAAAAGGGACTTGGTAATTAGCAATTTCCGTCTCTGGTGGTCTCTAATGCGGTTTATAACGCCTGGGACTGTCTCCATCCAGAGAATTTGAGGGAGACAAAAGCATGGAGAACGGCCTCAGGACTCCACTGAGGACCCTTTAAGAGCAAAAAAATATTAAGGAGTAATCACACAAAGCCCCTCAGTAGCTGCATCCCCAGGGCGTGCTGGAAGAGGCAGGCAGTGCCAAGGTGATTTGCCTTTAATTTTTCATTCTTTCAGGGTGGGGCTAATGTTTTGGCCGCTGGCCGCCTCTGGAAAAGGAACCACTTAAAGAAAAAAGATCAATATGAGGCATGAATTGGTGAAGGTTGCTTAAGGTATAGGCATCCTGTTGTCTTTGGAAATGAATGAGAGTGGAAAGTGTCCATAGTTTCTTGAAGGTTATTTTTGGCCCTGATAACTCCCGGTTTTTAAACCAGAATGTTGTGCCGTTAAATATATATGTCGTGTTTTGGGTTTTTTTTCTCAGTGAAACTGCCACAACGCAGCCCTCTCCCCCTGCCCCGCCCACCGGGAATTGGGTTTGGGCTAACCTGAAGGAGGCAGTGGAAAATCTCCATTTTTCTTGTTTCTGATCTCTTAAACGGGAAGGGGTTAGTGCAGATTATACTGCTTTTCAACGGAAAATACAGCGTCCAAGGAGCTATTGGCTGAACGGATTGCCCTCTCCTTCTCTGTTCTTCAACAATCACTGTAATCTTGCAAAAGGCAAATTCTCAACATTCTCAGACTTTAATATATTTTCTGTGGCTCCATCGAGGCACACTTCATAAAAATACATTTATACACTAAGAGGCTCACCCTGCCTGCATCACATTTAGCTCAACTACGGGAAGACAATTGCTGTTAGAAGGAAAAGCCCAGAACACGTCATTTGGAAAGGGGACAATCCTTCTGGGTTGCTAAAAAGACCTCTTGTTTCTTAGATTGTATGGGCTGTTCTTGCACCAAGTTTCAAACACTAAATGTGCACGAATGGGTCTCCAGGTCTGGCGATTCTGAAAGAGCTGAGGCCTTCCTGGCTAACACATACACTGCACTGAAAGGTCAAGTCTCTCCTTGCCCCAGTTTCCTTCCCTCCCCTCCCCCAGAAATACAGCCACAGTGACAGTATCCCCACCTGCGGCCCAGACCATGACCCTGCGCCCTCCCGGCTGCGATTCTCAGGCCTGGGACCATTTCTCCCAGCTTTGCAGGCCAAGACTCCACTGGATCTTGGTGCAAAGGAGGCTGAAATTGGGGCTCACAGAGCCCACTTCCTGGCTTCACCTTCGGGCCCTGGACCACATCTCTCAGGTCCCAGGAGAAAGAGATCCCACTCTCAGGGACAAGGTGCAGAGTCCAGCAAAAAGCCTGGAGGGTTAATGGATTACCTACCAGCAGACATCTTATCTCTGGATCCTCCCTGTTCCTCAGAGAAGGGTTTGGAGTGAAGGATATGATCACAATATTGTGTTTCCAGTGTGCTCAGCACTGAACTGAGTATTTTCTCATTTACTCCTCATAACTGTGTGAGGTTGTGAAGTATCGTCTCCATTTTACACAGGAAGAAACTGAAGCTATAACTTTGTTTCCATCACGTTAGAGTGGATGAGGACTCAACCACAGGTTTCTTGCCCCAGGTCCACCACCACCGGCGAAGGCCTGACCTCCCATCAGTTCAGACACCGGTCATCTATTCATTTGCCCAGTACCTGCTATAGGTCAGGTGCTGTGCCTAGCCCTGGAAGTTCAGTGAAACACCTAACCCTATACTTAGATCCCACACCTTTTTAACTTGGACTTCATATCTCTGCTTCTCAAATGCCAACGGTTCCAATTTCTAACAGCAGTTATGTTACTGCAGTCGTGAGAGAGAGGTCTAGTTAAGGTTTTGGTTAGCAGTATAGCCTCACCAGGAAGGAAGGCCCCAGCACTTGAGTGGCCAGTAGTCCTGCACCCTCCTTAGACACGGGAATCTGGGGCAGGTAGGTACGGAGAATAGGTCCTCAGTGTCTTGCCCAAGGGCACAGAGTCAGAAGCAGAACCTGGGCTGTGCCCCAGGCGTCTTACCTCTTAGACCCTCTTCCTCCCAGGCCCTAGGTCTGATACATTTGGTTTTCTAAACTTCATGGTTTTAAATGATTATCCTCCTTTAAGATTATTTTGTTACTCTTAAATTATTTTAGATTATTAAATCATTGAGTGTATAAATAACGATAATCTTAACATTTGTTTTTCTTCTGTTCATTTTTCTTCAGTTCATTTACATTTCAGGTCTGGCCCCATGGACACAACCAGAAAGCCCTAAGTAGCTAACTCTAAGGAGGTGGGGAGAATAAAGGCTTTTGTGAACCTCCCTCTGGAAGCAGAGGAAAAAGAGCAGACGCGTTTTCACGGAGCCTTCTAACTCAGTGCTGCTTGGAGTGTTAGGCTAATAGGAATCAATTACCCCCTGGGAGGAAGATTTCCCCAGCTTCCTGGTTGGCTGGCACCTTATTATGAGGCCTCAATCCCGCCGATTGTCTTTGGAAAGATTAAAGGCTGCAGCTCCAGTCAGACAGGATTTAGTGGGGGAACTTCTTTTGCTAACAGTAAAGTAAGAACGCTGACCAAAGGAAAGAATTTACCTTTAATATTATGAAGAATCATGACCAAAATGAATGTAGCTTAGTATAAATTGTTAACTTATTAATGAAGGCAGCTGTAATGTAAAGGAGGCAGAATCCCCAGTTTTAAGGCCTGGCGGTGCCATTTACAGCTAAATGAACTCAGGCTAGGCATTTGGCACCTTTGAGCCACTGTTTTGTCTTTCTAAAATGGGAGTAATATTTCTGAGGGCTGTTTGGAGGGTTAAACAGAGTCAAATATATTGCAGCCTTGTATGAAGCTGCAGAATGTGAGGCATCATGTAGAATATCACTTGTATCACTCTTCAGAGAAGTACAATAAGGCAGAGGTTCTTGTCCCTTTGTGCTTTGACAGCATAGTCACCCCAAAGTGCAGGGTGGACTCACGACTCCTTCTGATGGCTCGGCACAGAGCCACGTGGAGGAGCAGAAAGCAGGCACCATCCGTGTTTGGGAGTTGAGTGCAAGGGCAGAGTGACAGTGGGCAGCTGTCACAAGGGGCATCGTCACACACAGGAAATCTGGAAGCTTTCGCAGAGCCCTGCTCCCCCGCTGCTCACAGCCAATGTAGTCGTTTATAATTCATAAACAAAGGTAAAAACCTGTTATTTGTTTGAAAATATCTCTCACAAGTATGACCTTCCCCCGCCCAAATGTCCATTTTAGAAATGATAAAATGACATAATACCAAGGAAGGACTAAAAATTTTGAGATGCCCAACACATAAAGCACATTTCACTTTAAAATGCAAATAATAAATAGCAAACCATATTACTTCTTAATAACTTGGAGCAGGTATAGCAACAAGTTTATAAATTCATCTTGTTTCCTTTTGATTCTAGTTTATCATTATGAAGCAACAATAAATGTAGATATTAGGTGACCCAGGTTAACGAAAGCAAATGTGACAATAGCCTTTGGCTACATATTCAAAAGTGAATTACGGGGCCGGCTGAGTGGCGCGATGGTTAAGAACTCGCTTGGGATGCCAGAGGGCCCCGGTTCGGATCCCACATATGAGGGCCAGTGACACTGCCCTCCACAGCTAAGATGCTGAACAACAGCTCAACCTGGAGCTGGGCTGCCATGAGTCGCCGGCGACGGCGTGGGCTGCAGTCCCTGTGGCAGTGGATTGCCATGGGCTACCGTGTGTGGCCAGCAGCCAGCGTGAGCGGCCAGCAGCCACAGTGAGCGGCCGTCCAGAAGCCAGCGACTGATCTGCCTCGCCAGAGAAGAGCGCAATGATGGTGCCAACTTGGGCCAGTGAAGCAACGTCCTCCACAACTAGATTGAAGAACAAAACGACAGCAACTTGTCTGTTCCCCTTTCCCCAATTCCCCAGCACTGTTCCCATCCCCCCAATTCCCCAATAAAAATCTTTAAAAAAAAAAAAAAAGTGAATTACGACACCTCTGTAGTCACAGAGGAAATGTACAGAGAAGTCAGGTATTGCTTTCCCCCACACAGGACAGCACTGGCAGTCGCCTGTAACAGTACCAGGAACAGTGAGTGATAAATGCTATATTATTGTATTTCAAAAATCCTTTCTAAATGCACAGACATCCTAAGGCTATAATGACAGGTAAATGAATGCAGAGTTTACCATTATTAGGCTTAGCGTTAGATACTCATATCTGATGGCCTATGACATCACTGAGGCTCTCGAGACCTAGCAAGTCTGGTTGGTAAAGCACCCTATGCTGTATTAGAATGAGATGCTCTCTATATCCCTCCAAGTGTGAATGGTCTACAGGCCTATGAAAATCAAATCACTCAGGCCCTTCAGAGAGTCTTAACTGTTGTTCTTGGTGAATTTTCACAGTAATTACCAGAAAAAGAAAATAAATCACTGTCCAGGACTTAGAACATCTAAAAAGGGTTCACAAGAACTGCTTTAAAAATGCAATGCCTCACTGAATTATAAAAGAAAAAAGAAGAAAGAAATCACTCATACTCCAGTAAAACAGTAATTACACAAGGAGTTTGGCAGCAGTTGGTGCTGGAAACCAATGGCTCTTTTGATAATACATATTCAATTGTACAGAAATTGTAAATGATAATAAACATCAATATTTTGTAGCAATATATGTTATTGATATGTTTTTTGAAAACAGTAACACCTCTTTAATTTCTAGTTAATTTGAAAGGAAGTAAGAGTATCATTCTGGTTATTTTTATAATTACATTTACTCTTGTCCCACCCCATGGTGAAACAAAATTCAATGTAATTCAGCTAAAGGTGAGTCATACTTAAACAGCTTAAGCAACTATTTAAAAAAGGGAGTTGAGTGCAAGGGCAGATTTTAAATTTAAATTTAAGAAGTCTTAGACTTCTTAGACTTCGTAACTGGGAGAACTCCAAACAGGTAGCTCTCTCCTTCAGAACCAGGCTGTGTTCTCTGGAGACACGAAACTGCGTGCTCGAATTCACTTATTTAATTATCCTGGTTACTCTCTACAACGACTTGCCTTTTAGTTAGATTACAGGAAGTTACTTTCTTTTTATTTACACCCAGACTTTACATGTAAAGAATGTGAGTGGAACTGAAATTGGAACACATAGAATATGGAAATCAAATTCAATGACTTTTTTCTTTAAAGATTAAAAATCTGTGAGGTTGTTTTCATCCACATCGGAGTTTAAATCAGAAATCACTGTAATTTTAATGTTCAATTAGTTTTAATTTTCAAAAAGAATAAACCAGGATATTTGCTCTTTGGTCATAATTATTTCATGTTCTAATACATACGAGGTCTGATAATTAAGTTCGCAAACTTGCTACAATGATGTTGCTAACCTTTTTTTTGCTATCAGAGGGGTTGTTATGAATTTGTACCAACTGGTCAGTTAACCAAGTTTACTATTTGAAAGTTCTCCGTGAAGAACAAAATGAAAAAAGGTTAATGTGTGCAAAGGACACGCTTCCTGAATCTGAACTCCTCAATGTTTATATGGAAATGTACTAGTTTGCAAGAAAATGATAGAAAAAAAATTAAGAGGAAAATAATAATCACAGGCAGAGCAAAATGAACAAAGGAATGTCAAAGAAAATTGAACATACAAAGGAACTGAAATACTTTTTTTCAGCTAGTGATTTGCCATATGCCTACGAGCATTTTAATTTCATCATTGATGCCTCCAGGTTACTGGCTTAGACAAAAAGCATAGCTGAAGATGTGAATTGTTTGTATCAATTTTACAATTCTTCCCTTTATCCAATGACTACTGTATAGCTTAGAATGAATTTATGATCTTCAGATGATTCAAAGGATAGATTAAATAATAGGCGATATTTAAAACTAAGTGATACACTGGATTGAACTAAAGCTACTCATTTTAGTTCCTTCTTAGCATGACCCAGGCATATTTCAACCCAATTCCATAGTATCTGGCTCCAGTGGGTACTGGAACATGATAGTAAGATAATAACTTTCCTTATTTCAAATAGTGACTATCATTAATCTACAGAATGCCAAACACTCTTGAGCATCAAGATTAAGTCATATATGAACTGTTTGTTAAATGTCAGGATACTGTGTCCTCTCTTGCTATATGATTTTCCAATCCTCCATAGCCCACTTATTAAAATAAAGATGCCCATGTTTCACTAAGAAGTTATCCCCAAAGACCTCACTCCTATTTTCTTCCTAATTCTGAACTGAGAGCTCTGCAGTATTCATGTATGTGTTATGCTTTAAGGAATGTTGTTGATACAGGCTGATGTCAACAGCATGTGGGAAACACACAAAAGAGAAAACACTCCATGTTTAGACACTTACCTGTGGATCATTTCTCAGAGCCTCAACAACCATGGGAATTTTTCAAAATGAAATTTAATTCATATGTTCATAGCAATTCATATCTACAGAGTTAAGAAAAGAAAGATGAATTACAACAAATTTTATCAAAAATAAGGACTGCTAAAGAAAACTCCACAAGTCAACCTTATGATAGCTATAAAAAATTAAGGTAGGAGATTTGGATGTAAATATGAATATAGATATTTTACTCAAAATGTGGTGAGCGAAACACCAAGGCTGCATTCACCCAGGATATCTTTATTCAAAAAAGAAAAGCACTTAGTAAATGCGAAGAGGAAAGCATTTTTTTGTTGTTGTAATTTTGACATAATTACAAACTCCTAGAAAAGTTGTAAAAATTGTATAAAGAATTCCTATATATTCTTCAACCAGGTTTTCCAAATCGTATTTTATCCTCTCTCTCTCTCTCCCTCTC